>NC_134356.1:187100808-187365693 GCF_048569485.1 Anomaloglossus baeobatrachus
TGCAAAGCAAAAAAAAAAAAAAATAAATAAATCAAAGAAATCAGATGTAACAGCAGACCATGTGCGCAATTCATGGAAAATAAAACCACATACCACATTGTCTACAAACACAACATGGAGTTAAAAATAGAAATGTAAACATTTGTGAAATATCACCTGCTGCCACTAAGAAGAAATGGTTAGAGCATACGGGAGAAAGCGGTGTAAAAAAAAAATAAAATAAAAAATAAAAAAAAAATTAACATTTGAAGAGAATGTAGAACTTTTGCATTAGCTGCTTGTGGTGGTATACATTGCCAGTACAGTGTGCAATGCTTACACATTATAAAGTAGCATGAAGCTGAAAGAATTAGGCTGCCCTAAATGGTGAGCCATGACACCACGGAGTCGGGGCCCACTCACCGAGATTGCTCAGCTTCAATCAGAAGCAACAATCGACTCAGTGAGACCCTCCCTTGACCAGCAGAGCACTCAAGATTCGTGTCAAGTGCGGATAGGCAGTGTTCACAGGATGCGTTCTCAAATGGTTATTTCAGTCGTTGTTGCGTATTCATACTATAAAGTAGTGTCTGAGGACAGAGTATAAAGATTGAGTGCTCTTCTCGTTGGTGGAAGGATGTGTTGCCATCACCAAGAGAGAAGAGCTAAAAGTGGAGTACGTGAGTGTGCCCGATAGCTACCCCACTGCTACCTACTCAAGTGTCTGCGAGTCAAAAATAATCTAGAAAACTGAATAGATAAATATGCACTGTAAGATCAAGCCGAACGTTTTGAAAATAAAATCAATACAAGATAATCTGACCCATGCAAAACATTCACAGAACATTTATTCACAAAGAATTAGAAGCGTTCCTCAGATCTTTTAAACATCATCTCAAGTTGCCAGGCACATTGCCAGAGGCCGCATTGAATGGTTCTACATTTATAAAAAGCATTTAAAACTTTCATTACCTCTTTCAATGCTTTCCTGAGCACAGCAATTTACACGGATTACCATTAGCCATGCTATATAGACAATAGACAGAAGACCTGTATTTTTATTCAATGTTCTAAGCAGATCCTGTAATGCAGAGGCATAAGTATCCTGATTAGAGAAAAGCTCACACTCTCATTAGAGCCATGGTTCTTGGTCAGTGGCCAGTACACTACTGTATTGAGAAAGAGCTGTAGTGGTTCAAGTGTGAACGATTCTAAAGTTACTGAACCAGTCACACAGATGAGACATATCGAGATCAAATAAATACCCCTCACAGTATTTTTTCAAGCCCATGATACACCTTACTTTCTTAGTACATCTATAACCAAAATAAGGTATTTTCAAACCGTACCTGATTTTCAGTGGATTTCTATGCGGATTTGGTACTCAATCCCACATAAAATCTGCATAAAAAAAAAGAGCATCTATCTCAGAAATGAATAGCATGTCTTTTATTTTAGTCAGCAACACCAATGCTAAAGCACCGCTAAGTGACAAATTGCCACAGATTTTCTGGAACACAATTACTCATCAGATTTTAAACAAAGTATTTCCTTGAACAGGTTGTCTGGGACCTAGTGATAACTGATTATCACTAGGGATGAGTGGACCTGTGAAAGTTCGGGTTCTCAGAGTTAAGCTGGACTTAGTTAAAAGTTCAGTTCGAGACCTGGATCCCAAACCACAAAAGTCAACAGGGACCCAAACTTTGGTGCTTTAAAATAATTGTAATAGAAGAAGCTGTGGAAAAATAAAGCGCAATAGGGTATCACCCTTGTATGTAGGGGTATAGGATGGGGGAGCAATACTACTCACCAAATGTGGTTGTGAGAGTCACAACCACTGTAATCGCACGTAAAATTTGACCACGGCAGCAGCAACCCAAAGTGGCAGATAACAGAGAGAGGTAAAAACCGGGTTCCTCAAAGCCGCACCAATGATCACCAGCCAAAGGATCAGATCAATGAAGCTTTATTGTTGCATCGGTCTACGCGTTTCAGGAGCCCTGCTCCCTTCCTCAGGACCATCAGATACAAGCATACATCAAATCTACTGCGACAGATACAAGTGTACATTTAAATAGACCATGTGTTGTCAAAGCACCGCCCCAAAAAAAGAAAAAAAAACGGGCGGGAAAGGTTGAAAGATGACCCATGTGTGACGTAATCAAGAGAATTGCAAGAAAAAAAAAAAAACAAAAACACCCAAAACATACATTCACATCTACTTCGGACATTCGCGGTGAAATCTGGATATAACGATTAGTGTGAGAAATGAAAAAACAAAAAAAAATTATATATATTATACCAAGGAAATTGTACAGAAAAATAAAATAAACGTGTATTTCATGGCAACCATAGTGTTATATACGTATCAAAACCTATTGTTTGGTCAGGTACAGAGTTTACCTAGAACTCTAACAGAATTGTAAGCAGAAAATCCGGTTGGGTCTGGATAGGATTAGTGAAAGCACAAGACCACCACACCAGTAGGAAGTGTGGTTTATAGAGACATCGGAGGGGAACAAAAGATAGGAGGGACCCAGAGAGGACACAATGGTGAGGAAAAACTCTTTGAGACTAAAGGAGAAAAGAATAAACCCATAATATATAGGTTTCCACCAGGACCGCAAGAGAAAGAAAGAAAGAAAGAAAGAAAGAAAGAAAGAAAGAAAGAAAGAGGGGGACATACCGTGTATGTGATTTTTTAACAATGTCATCGCCCTATATATTGAGTAAAGACAGATAGGATATTCATGAAAATTATATAAAAAGAAAAAATTATAAACATATAAGCACAGGTCCACATCAAAGTGTTGCAGTAATTTCAGAGGAGCTAGAAACCGCTCCTGACTTGCATATAGAAAGCAAGTTCAATAAGGTTCAACACCGTGGGAAAAAACTGCAGAGCGGCTGCGCAAAGGAAGCAAGTGTTTCCCACATCTGTTTTCCCACGGGTCTGAACTCTGTTCACCTTTTTCCCCTTCTGACACTTGCTTCCTTTGCGCAGCCGCTCTGCAGCTCTGCTCTACATGTGAATGTATGTTTTGGGTGGTTTTTGGGTTTTTTTTTCTTGCAATTCTCTTGATTACGTCACACATGGGTCATCTTGCACCCTTTCCCGCCCTTTTTTTTTTTTTTGGGGCGGTGCTTTGACAACACATGGTCTATTTAAATGTACACTTGTATCTGTCGCAGTAGATTTGATGTATACTTGTATCTGATGGTCCTGAGGAAGGGAGCAGGGCTCCTGAAACGCGTAGACCGATGCAACAATAAAGCTTCATTGATCTGATCCTTTGGCTGGTGATCATTGGCGTGGCTTTGAAGAACCCGGTTTCTACCTCTCTCTGTTAAAATAATTGTAGTAAGAGGTAGAGGGCTGGAAAAAAAAAAAAGCACAAAATGCAAGAGAGGTAAGAGCAGGACAACTGCCCTGCAAACAAATGTCGAGGGAAAAAAAACAAAAACAAAAACAACCCCACAAAAACCTGGGGTACCTCCCATTTTTGATAACCAGCGCAGCAGGTTAAGTAGGCAACTGTGGGCTGGTAATATCTGGCTGGAAAGGCCCATGGTTATTTGTCCCTTCATAGCCTAAAAATAGCAGCCTGCAGTGATACCAGAAGTGGCACATCCAGTAGCACTCTGTTTTTCCCTATTGCCCAGGTGCAGTGGCAATACTTTTAAGGTTAATGAGAGCTGTGAATTGTCAGCTGGCATCAAGTCCAGGGATTAGTAACGAATAGGAGTCTATCAGACACCTCATTACTAACCCGGTAAGTGTATAGTTTAAAACACACACACACACACGCGAAAAAAAAACTAGTTCATTTGAATAAACACTCCCCCACTCTATCACTTGTTCACCAATTTATTAATAGAAAAAAAAAAAAAAAAAAAAAAAAAAAAATCGACAAAAAACTAAAAACCTTTAGACCAGTGAATGTCACAACTTTAATGTCCCTCGACGATCATCGAATTATATATTTTTGCACGCCACAACCAGACACCGGCAGTCTGACTACAACCAATCACAGACACTGTCACAGAGGGTTGGCGGGGAAGCAGTGAATATGCATGAGACCTAATGAGGAGACCTGGAAGTAGTGTGACAGCCACGCAGGAGGCTAACTATAATTCTCCTGCTTTGCAGCACACTAGCCCTTTCTACCACTAATTTTACACACAATGTTCAGGTCCCCATGTAGACTTATATGGGGTTCGGCGCCTGTGCACATGTTCGTGTTTAAGTCTGGTCCCAAACCAGATTTATTTATTTAATTTTTTTAAAAATGTTCAGCCAGACCTGAACATCTGCGGGTTCGCCCATCTCTACCGATGAGTCCTGTTCTTCAACACCCTCTCACCTGAATGGAGATAAAAAAAAAAGAAAAAAAAGAGCAGTACTCCGTGGTGGACTCTATAAAATATATGGAGCCAAGATGTTCTGCTCCCTACATTCCTTTAAAGCTGGCAGCTACAAGAGCAGATACCAGCTGATAGCAGAACATCACCTAACGGACACCCTCACCAATCTCATATTGATGCAATGTAGTCCAGGACGACCTCCTAACAAAGTTACTCCTTTTTTAAAAAGGTAACCTGACAGCTGATACATACTGCCTATATATATTTTTACACACACACACACACACACCGTATGTTTGACAAAGCTTCAACATTTCAGGAAAAAGCCCCCACATACTTTAAAGCCACGGGGAACTGAGCTGAACAGGAGACTAGCAAGTCCCATCTCCCTAACCGCTACCAATGACTGAAGAGTTTTGTGTGTGTTTGTAGTGGGAAGGCCAGTCACTCTAGTGAAACAAGTAGTGAATAGCTGGCAGGGATGCGTCTGTCACTAGTTTCCAGTGAAAATTGGCTATAAAAGGAAGGGGGGGTCATGGCTCTGCAACCCCTGAGGAAGTAGCCGGTACGCATGAACCTTTATTGAGTATATTATTCAGAGCGGTGTATTTTGATGAGTGGCCACCAGGTGGCAACGTGGTCTAGTAACTGCATTCCTGACACCTCATTAGGTAGGAAGGGGTTAAATGCAAGGAGGAGTATAGAGTATAAAAAGGGCAGGATGTAGGAGGAGGACAGGAGAGTCCCCAGTGAGAAGAAAGAGACAAGCCTAAGCATTTATTAGAAAAGATCCTAAGGGTCGACCTTTGACACCAGACACCTGGGGTCCTGCTCACTAGAGAACTGGTTGTAACTGCATCCCTGGAAAAGGAGTTAAGTACGGACGGTCGGCGTCCGTTTTCCTGGAGAGAATACTCAAGGAATTCCCCTGCAAGACAAAAGGTCAGTGTGCTCTTAAAGGAGAAGAGTAGGTCCTGGCCAGAAGCATGGGCGGAGGAGTGTTGTCAGAATAAGCCCCTTCAATAGCGCAATGTAAATCCCTGTGGGTGGGATGGAGTGGGCTGAAAGAACTTTTTGAATCTGCCAGTGACGTATGACGTCAGACAGGAGTATGAGGGGCCTAGAAGCATTCAAAAAAGTTCAGGTGCCAGGAAAGCAGTCGGCCAGTAAATTTAATTATGAAACTGAGCTTAAAAAAGGAACCTAGTCGGGGTCAGAAGCGGTGCCCGTGTAATGCGACTTGAAGTTATCCATTTGTTGGTTGCAAGTAAAGTTCCACTGGTTAAAAGAAGCACATCGGTGTCGGACTTATGCATCCCTGCACTGGAGTGGCGACCAGGACACCAAGGGGTTACCAAACTGCTGCGCTGCGGCCTTGAAGCCCCTGTAAGTGTCGCGGGCGGAGGAGGGGACGCTGCGCTCTCCCACTGCTCGGGTCCAGCTGCTGCTGGTGCTGCTGCTGCTCGGTGGTGGCTCGAGCGGTGGGCCGGATCCCGGGGACTCGAGTGGCGTTCCTCGCCCGTAAGTGAAAAGGGGATTTTGATTGTGGGGGTTTTGGTTATTGTCCGTGACGCCACCCACGGTTGTGGTGATATTGGTGACACCACCGCTGCTCTAGACGGGGATCCCGGGAGCGGTGACAGGGAGCAGCTTGGTTGTTATTTCTCCCCTCCGTGGGTAGGGGGGGGTTGGTTGTCCCGGGGCCCAGTGATGGGGGTAGGGATGGATGGCAGGTGGGTTACGGGGCCTGGTGAGGTGCAGGGTCGCGGGGGCAGCGCTGTGCCGCACGGCACGGTGGTACTCACTCAGCCAATGATGAGGACATAGTTCTCGGTAAAACACACGGCTGGATGGACGGGTCCCACAGGCGGCTGCGGTGTTTCTCCCGGCAGGTTGGTGATGACTGCCTTTCCCTGCACCTATATACGGTAGATGGTTCCAATGGGTTCCCACCGGTAACCCGCTCCCCAGCTTGGATATGGGCTGGAGGAGCCCCTTTTGCCCGCAAGCACTGGCCCTGAGAAACGGTTGCCTTGGCGGTGTCTCCCTCACTTGGTTGGGCTGTTGCCTTCTGTCGGGACTTGGCTGTTGGGAAACCCAGGAGGTTCCCTTCACTAACGAATTTGGCAAATTCACGGCGACTCCTAGCCTTGCCGGGGTCCGTAAGCCCCTGCCAGATGGTGCTGGCTTCTCTTTGCGTACCGGTCCGGTGCCGCCGGGCCACCGCCCGTCCACGGTCCTTACAGTAGACTCAAATCAGCCACTCCTGCAGACGGTCACCACCGTCCGCCAACCTTGCTGTCCCGCCCGGGCCACACACCCGTACGCTGTCAGTTAGTTGCTCCACTACCACTTCTCCTCCTTCCACTTTCACCTCCAAAACTAATCTGTCTGTTTTCCCGCCTCCAGGACTGTGAACTCCTCGGTGGGCGGGACCAACCGCCTGGCCCATCCCCTGGTGTGGACATCAGCCCCTGGAGGAAGGCAACAAGGGTTTTATGTCTGACCTCGGTGTGCCTGCTGGGAGTGTGGGGTGTGTGGGTGTTGTGCTCTGTGGCCCCTGGGTTGTCCAGGGCGCCACATTAGCATGACTACTACTGCCTCCTCTAAGTGATTGCACTCTGTTCCATGTTATTCAATGAGGCAGGGAAGATCTGCAATTTTTTTTCTCAGCTGAATTCGGATTGAGAAAATAAGCAAATAATGTTGCAAGTGGATGCATAAAAATGGATGACAACCATTCAAGTCTACACATGACAAAAAAAAAAAAAAATATATAAAATGAAAATCAGAAGTCACACTAACCATCCTAGTGGCATCTGTTTTTATGGTTACATTACCAATCTGTACCATAGAACACTATGTCGTCCTGTAAATTATTGTAAATGAATATTAGATGCTGAGAGAAAATGTATTGCACACAAACAGCACATGGATGGCAAGGGAGAAAAAAAAAAAATACAAAAAAAAGTCATCTTACTTTTCTGGATGAAAAACGGACAGTTTTTTTTTTTTTTATACGCTCGTGTGTGCATATCCTTAAAGTTTGTTATTCTCTGAAACACTTTAGTATTTCAATGTCAAACATCCCTAGCTGAAATCATACAGTCAGTGTCTGGTACATGCTATTTGCAATAAAGCTGTCAGGTTCCCTTTAAGCGATGTGACCCCCATTGATCCTGAGAATTGATAGACTATTACTGCCGACTCCCCTAAGTGCTCCTCCTATTACCGAGAGTGCTCTGAGAGTAGCTGTGCAGGGAAATCAGTGAAAGGGATAAGCACCCTGTCGGCGCAGCAGCACTGCTCAGAATTGGTAGGGATGCACTCGGGTATTCTTATCCTGCACAGTTACTCTGCTCCTTCTGCGCCTGTTATTAATGCACAGACAGCAGGAAAGTGGCAAATCGAGAAGCTCTTCCTTTTTTAATGCTGTGGCTTTGGCGGAGCCCCAATGTCTTGATGTACTGTAGCTCAGACTTCCCAATTACCCTTTTCCTTCTGTTTACTTCAGCAGGAGAGAACCAGCAGCATGACTTGTGAGAAGGCCTGCAGCACATCGTCTTTACTGCCTGCGCCCTAAACCTGGCAACTTCATATGAAGATGGAAAAGATACCTCAGTAGCATTTGAGCAGAAAAAGTGGAATTACTTTCATATATGGCCTCTTTAAAATTATATTAAACAGAAGTTTTTAAAAAAAAAAAAAAAAAAATTGCAGGAAGCAACAGAGTGACCTCCTTAAACTAAGCGGAATGAGTCCCCCATGACAGTATCAGCGGACTGCAACCGTAATCAATATGATAAGGAGATACATTTCAAATCAGCATCATAAAGAAAACTCCAAAAAAGGTAAAAAAAAACAAAAAAACAAAGACAAAAAAAAAAAAAAATCAAATACAAAATCTTTCTGCAGAAAGCATTGATATCACCAATGTACCAAACATTTATCAATGTCTAAAGGTCACAAAAGAAAATGTGAAACAGGAAGAGCTGTTGTAATGCGGTAGCCTGTTTTCTTTCCTTTTCACAGCATTGAAAGGATTTCCGTCCATTTTCTGTTTACATGCCGCATTATAATAACTTCTGTTCCATGTGCTTTATTCCTAGCAAATGCCAAGAGTGAAACAAACATGTTATTTGGGCTGACAAAAGAATGGGTGGAGGGAGTAAAAAAAAGTGAGCGCTTATCAGTAGATCTCCTACCATCTAAAATTATATCTACTACAACCGGGCTCATGTAAATCAGTTATCTAAGGGTTCTCCTAGTTGGCTTCCTTCTCGTAATATACAAACTTTTTTTGCCTCCATAAAGAGGCTCCTTTTGGTTTGATGCAAAGTACATAGAACGGTTTGCCCCAACTATATGGCTATATTCACACATGCACGTGAGCATTACCATCTCAGGGCTTGTTCGCACGTACATGCTGAAATTTCTGCAGCGATTTGACAGCATATGTGTGCTTCAAATCGCTGCAGAAACACTGCGTAATGGATGCAGTGTTTCAGCAGATGACATGCAGATTTCATGCGCTATGGATGCTGCCTCCACCATAGACAGAGTGGGAGCTGCATCCAAAGCGCATGAAAAAATTGACATGCTGCATTTTTGAACGCACGGATTTGGGTCAAAATTTTGACACTCAAAACGCTGTGTTCAAAAAAACCATAGTGCGCACGGATTATGCGCAATCTACATAGATTGTGCTGGGGACGCAGGACGCATGCATTTATGCTGCAGTGCAATACGCAGCGTAAACGCATGAAATTACGCTACGTGCGCACAAGCCCTCAGATAAAGAAACTTTTTGCTTAGGCGTCATCCTAGTTGCTTCCGCTTTTTAACTAAAGCAGATATACTTGTCAATTATTTTTTTTTATCCATTAGCAATGGATCAGTCAAAATGGGTGAAGAAATTATGTCTTGTGTGTCATCCATTTTATACAGATCTTCAAAGATTTTAATGATAGAGTCTGATCTGTAAAATAGAATGTGAATAAGGCTAAGTTCACATTTCCGTTGATTTGTATCAGTCACATGCGTCGCTTGACGCATGTGACTGATGCGCTGTTCAACGCTGTACAACGGATGACAAAGAACAGAATTCTTTGTCGGATTCCGTTGTGTGCGGGGGGGCGGAGTTCTGGGGCAGAGCCGAGCGGGGGGCGGGGCCAGGCGCTGAGGATGTCAGTGGAAGTGCTGCGGTCTGCATGGCTGGGGACAGGTGAGTGTATCTGTGAGTGAGTGAGTGTGTGTATGTGCATGTATGTATGTATGTATGTATGTATGTATATATGTATGTGTGTGCACATGCAAAGTGCGGGAGGGGGCGGAGCCGAGCGGGGGGCGGGGCCAGGCGCTGAGGATGTCAGTAGAAGTGCTGCGGTCTGCATGGCTGGGGACAGGTGAGTGTATGTGTGAGTGAGTGTGTGTATGTGCATGTATGTATGTGTGTATGTATGTGTGTGCACATGCAAAGTGCGGGAGGGGGCGGAGCCGAGCAGGGGGCGGGGCCAGACGAGGGTGTCAGTGCTTGTCTGCATGGCTGGGGACAGGTGTGTGTGTGTGTGTGTGTGTGTGTGTGCGTGTACATACATGTGCGGAGTGCGGGAGGGGGCGGGGCCGAGCGGGGAAGTGTCGGCCTCCCTGCACACGTAACCAGCCTAAATATCGGGTAACAGCAAAGCACCCGATGTTTACCCGATATTTACCTTGGTTACGGGCCTACACCGCTTAGCGCTGGCTCCTTGCACCGTAACCAGGGTAAATATCGGGTAACCAACCAAAGCTGGTGACGTGTGCAGGGAGCCAGAGAGCATGCGCAGCGAAATCAGACGGATCGCGCTGCTCAAAAAACGTTACATGCTGCGTTCCTCCCGCCCGGCGGTCAGTCGTTCCACGACTGATCAGTCGGGCGGAGGGTGCAACGCAGCATCATCAGTCACAATCCGCTGCTCATACAAGTCTATGGGAGCAGCGGAATCCGCTAAACGGATTCCGCTGTTTACAAGAGCAGCGGATTGTGACTGATAGATTTTAGCGGAAATGTGAACTTAGCCTAAGGCTAAGTCACGCATGTGACTGATACAAATCAACGGAAATGTGAACTTAGCCTAAGACATTATCAGAGTCTCACAGATTTCCTCTAATACATGTACTAACACATACTAAATGTGTTAATGTATCCATTCTACACTTTTGGCCTAAGAGTAAAATAAATAAGCCAGCACTCAGATGTGTCCCATGGATGTGTGAATTCTGCCTAACAGTTTGCAGAGATGTTTATCATGGCTATATACAGTGTCATGTAAAAGTTTGGGCACCCCTGGTCAAAATTACTGTTATTTTGAACAGTTAAACAAGTTAAAGATTAAATTCTCTCTAAAAGGCATAAAGTTAAGAAGAACACATTTAGTTTGTATTGTAAGCAAAACATTTTTTCTTCATCTTTTACATTTGAAATGGAAAAAAAAAAAAAAAAAAAAAAAAAGGAGAATGGGCAATGTAAATGCACCGCCCCGGGGTTCGGCCGGCTGCTGAGCCGCTCGGATCTGTGCTCGTCGGGTGGGTGGCTCGAGCTTCCTCTCTGTAAGGGGGGAGTTAGAATGTTGGGGAGCTGTTGCTTTGGCACTACGCGCGCAGGTGGGGTGGTGTTGGGTATTGAGAGTTTGTGACGCCACCCACGGGGCTGTGGTGAATGGATGGACACCACCGCTGCTGTTGACTAGGCTCCTGGGGATGGTGTTACGCAGCTTGGTGTTAACCCCTCCGTGGGTAGGGGGTGATGGTCCCGGGGCCCGAGGGGTCGCTATAAATTGCTGGTGTAGGGCAGTACGGATGCGGTGCTCGGCCCGAGGGCACTGGTGTACTCACTATTACAAACACGCTGGAGTCTCTGGTAAACCAAACAAGATGGTGGACGGTGCCTGCAGCCAGCTGCGTTTCTCCCCTTTTCTCGGGCTGGTGGTTGCTTCCTTTCTCCTGCACCTTTTGTGTATGTGTTCGACTGCCTACGCTTTAACGACGGTAGTCCGCTCCCCAGCTGAATGTGTGCTGAGGAACCTGTTTACCTGTTGTCTGCAGTCAGGCCTTGGATGGGAAGGGACCTCAAGTTCAGTCCTCAATCAGTTGATTCAACTCGGCCCAGTAGCTTCTGGGCCTCGTACTGGGTCTGAGTACCCCTCCTAGTGCTCTGGTTTCCAATCGGTTCCCCGGTTCGGAACCGGCGGGCCACCGCCCGTCCCCAATCCCTACGGTTCCACCGGCTGTAGTCCCAGCTCCTGCAGGCGGCCACCACCGTCTGCTCCTAGCCACAGGGTGTCTGGGCTACGACCCGGACCCCTGACAGACGTTCTCTTCTCCTCTGTCACTCTCCCTACTCCTCTCCTTCCTTTCGCTCTCCTCTCAACTCACTAACCAACTAACGTGCTTTCCCGCCTCAGGCCATCCAATCTCCTCGGTGGGCGTGGCCTACCGCCTGGTTCCGCCCACTTGGTGTGTACGTTAGAACCTGAGAGGGGTGACTCAGGGTTTTAGGTTGGCTGATAGTACCCTTTTTAGGGGAAGGTTGTTGTGCGGGGGCCTAACTGTGACTACCTGGCTAGTTCAGGGTGTCAAAGTTTTGGGCACCTTAGGCCACATGCACACATTCAATATTTTACCTCAGTATTTGTGAGCCAAAACCAGGAGTGGGTAAAAAAAAAAAAAAAAATATATATAAATGAAATATGCAGATGTGGTGCCCGTGTTTCTATTATACCTTTCCCTCTGATTGTAAACCAAGCCAGAAGTGAAACAAATACTGGACCAATAACCACATACGCAATTGCATAAAACAATTAATTCTTTATTAAGTAGATTATTTTTTTTTTTTTAAAACAAAACACACAAGGAATGTCTCAAACAGCCCCCTCAAAAAAGGGTAAATGGCATATTGGAAACACCTAGCCGAAACTCCCCAAAATAATTAAATAGAGCCGGACCAACCAGTAATAATACTCATATATAATATATATGTAATTGTGCTGCCCCCGTGCCAGCAGACGGCGCTACTCAGATCTGGGGCCTACGGTACGGCTCAAGGGGTTCCCCGGACCCGGGGGTCGCGCCAAATAAAAAGGGGGGGGGGGGGGGAGGACGTATTTGTACGGGATTGATTGTAGAATGTCTGGGATACCACCGCTGCTGTCGTGGGATAACCAAGGGAGATGTAATGGCAGCCGACTGTTAACCCCTCTGTGGGTAGGGATGGTTGCCCCAGGGCCCAGTGTCTCTGCAGGGTATGGTGATGGCAGGGGCTTGCATGCTCAGATGGACCAGGGGATAGTTGGTTACTCACTATTGAATGAATCACACGAGTCTTTTGGTAAACCAAGGTGCTGGTGGCCGGCCGCCGCGGCCGGTTGTACGCTGGTCCGCCCACCCGGGCTGATGGTCGCTGTCCTTTCCTCTGCACTGTTTTTGTGTATTGTGCGCTGCCTGGTTTGAAACTCAGGAGTCCGCTCCCGGCTTTCTGTGTGCCTAAGGAGCCGTGCCGGCTGACGCTGACCCGTGGGATCTATGGGCCCTGGTGGTTGCCCTATCCCTCTCTGTGGGTGGTTGTCTGCTTTTGAGACTTTGGTTGGGACAGGACCTGTAGTCCTACCCTCAATCGGTTAAATAGCTAGGCCGCTGGTTTCGGTCCTGGCTTCACGGTCTCAGTACCCCCTCTGTGCACGGTTTCCGGTCGGGTCTCCGGTGTCTGTACTGGTGGGATCCAACCCTTCTCCGGTCCTCCTCGGATCTGCCGAGCCATCTTCCCGTCTCCTGCTGACGGAGACCACCGTCTGCTACCTAGCCAAGGTACCAGGGCTCTGACCCTGGCACCGTTCAACTTGTACTTCCTCTGCTGGAGCTACACCTAGCACCAGCCCACACTCCTCTCAACTTGAACTACAAACTTAATCTGTTGTTTTCCCGACCCCGGGCTGTCTAGACCCCTAGGTGGGCGTTCCCTAACCGCCTGGACCCGCCCACTGGTGTGCCTGTCTTGCTCTAAAGGGGGGTGACTAGGGTTTCAGGTGGGCTGTGTGTAACCTAGGTGAGGAAAGATGTTGGGCGGGGGCCTATTGTGTGACTACCTGATTTTGCCAGGGCATCACATTATATCATGTTAAACAGCGTCATAAGTTAAAAAACACAAGTGTGTCTAAAACGTAAAAACAGAAGTCACATCATAATCACATAACAGTAAGTAGAGGTCCAAAAAAACCTATGATATACCTATACTCCTGGAAAAAGCATCGCTAATGCGAAACGTGCGTTAGGTGTGTGGGAAGCCATTACCTCTCTTCTGCTGACTCCCTTATAGGTCATTTTTGGACCTCTACTTACTGTTATGTGATTATGATGTGAATTCTGTTTTTACGTTTTAGACACACTTGTGTTTTTTAACTTATGACGCTGTTTAACATGAGATTATATATATATATATATATATATATATATATATATATATATATATATATATATATATATATATATATATATATATATATATATATATATATATATATATAATCTCTATACACACACACACACACACACACACACACACACACACACACACACAGTATAGACCAAAGGTTTGGACACCTTCTCATCTCTAGAACAACTATTAAGAGGAGACTTTGTGCAGCAGGCCTTCATGGTAAAATAGCTGCTAAGAAACCACTGCTAAGGACAGGCAACAAGCAGAAGAGACTTGTTTGGGCTAAAGAACACAAGGATTGGACATTAGACCAGTGGAAATCTATGCTTTGGGCTGATGAGTCCAAATTTGAGATCTTTGGATCCAACCACCGTGTCTTTGTAGAAAAGGTGAACGGATGGACTCTACATGCCTGGTTCCCACCATGAAGCATGGAGGAGGAGGTGTGAGGGTGCTTTGCTGGTGACACTGTTGGGGATTTATTAAAAATTGAACGCATACAGAACCAGCATGGCTACCACAGCATCTTTAAGCGGCATGCTATTCCATCTGGTTTGCGTTTAGTTGGACCATCATTTATTTTTCAACAGGACAATGACCCCAAACACACCTCCAGGCTGTGTAAGGGCTATTTGACTAAGAAGGAGAGTGATGGGGTGCTACACCAGATGACCTGGCCTCCATAGTCACCAGACCTGAACCCAATCGAGATGGTTTGGGGGTGAGCTGGACCGCAGAGTGAAGGCAAAAGGGCCAACAAGTGCTAAGCATCTCTGGGAACTCCTTCAAGACCATTTCCGGTGACTGCCTCTTAAAGCTCATCAAGAGAATGCCAACAGTGTGCAAAGCAGTAATCAAAGCAAAAAGGTGGTTACTTTGAAGAACCTAGAATATAAGACATTTTTAGTTGAATCATAAACTTTAAGTATTTCATTCCACATGTTTTAATTCATAGTTTTGATGCCTTCAATGTGAATCTACAATTTTTAGAGTCATGAAAATAAAGAAAACTCTTTGAATGAGAAGGTGTATCCAAACATTTGGTCTGCACTGTATATATATTATATATGAGTGTATTATTATTACTGGTTGGTCCGGCTCTATTCAATATTAACTATGGAGGGGGGGGGGGGCAGCTAGGTGTTTCCAATATGCCCTTTACCCTTTTTTGAGGGGGGCTGTTTGAGACATTCCTTGTGTTTTTTTAAAAAAAGTTTTATCTACTTAATAAAGAATTAATTGTTTTTATGTGATTGTGTATGTGGTTGTTGGTTCATGCCAAGTGCTCTGTTCCCCTTTTTGATTGTGTATTTGGTGTTGCTGCTTACAAATACTGGAGATAAATTACTGATCAAATACTGAACATGGTGTAAGGGTGCCCAAAGTTTTGCATCGGCCCATTTTCCTTTTTGGAATTTATCAAATGCAAAAGATGAAAATGAGATGATATTTTTTTTCCAGCTACCACACGGTTTCCAGGACCTCTCATTAAATCTCATGAATATTCACTGCTTCCGCCGCCCACCCTCTGACAGTATCTGTGATTGATTGCAGTCAGACTGCAGGCATCTGATTGGTTGCCCTCATAGTAGCTGTCTGGGCTTCTAAAGTGGAGTGTAAAAATAAAGTTTGATAAAATGGTGTAAGGCTCCTGTATTTTGATACCCAGCACAGATAAAGCAGATAGCTGCAGGCTGTAGCCCAAGCTGGGCGAGTTGTCTTAGCCGAGTATTAAAATACAAGAGACCTCATGCGGCTTTTAAAAAAAATGTAAATAGTTAAAAAAAAAAAAAAAAAAAAAAAAAGTAGTGCAGTCCCCCTCCAATTTTGATACCTAGCCAAGATAAAGCAGAAAGCAGACAGCTGGGGGCTGGTATTACCAGGCTGGGTAGGCCCATGGTTATTGTACCCATCCCAGCCTAAAAATGGACTGCAGCCACCATATAATTGGTGCATCCATTAGACGTGTCAGTCCTGGCACATCCTGAATTGCCCTAGAGCGGTAGCAATCTGTGTAAAATAAGGGGTAAATGACAGCTGTGATTTAAAAAACAAACAAAAAAAAAAACAAAACACATCTAAATGGCATGTGTTCTTTCTATATTGGTTATTTTGACATTTAATAAAATATATAAATTGGAGAATACAAGACAGGGAATCTGAATAATAGCGGCAGAGTGCATTTTGCATTGCTATATACAGAATGAATACATCCAAGTACAATTCTTAGAATGACTGGAGCAGCAGCGGCTTCCTACAATCTGCATAATTACAATTAGCACATTTTACAATTCAGAATCGCACTTCTTTCAGCCATCTGAAAAAGATCTTTGTCCTCATCAGTGCAGCTGCGATAAGCCTGGTGACATTCTCCAATATTAAACACGCCATCTTTATGCATGAGTCAGATTTTTAAATATTTTGCTTATTTTTCTCAGTGCCTTCACACATACAAGTCATACAGGAGACCACGCGACCGTGCGTCAGTGGTAACTCACTATTGTTGTTTGTTTCCTAGAAAAAGCTTGGTCTATTCCCAGGCGACTAACAAGATTAATGTAGGAACCTTTGCACAGGAAAAGCAATTTAAGTGTGCTTTAGAAGAGAAGTCACTGTGTCCTGTAAGATTGGGACAGGCTGAACAGAACTATTTTTTTCGCAAGGAGTGATGGCTTTTGGCCTTTATTTTGATGCGGTATGTCATATACCCCCATCTTGAGGAAAAGGATGTATGGCTGACTGCAATTGTGATTTCAGATGCAACAGTATTAGCTTCACAATGAAATTCTGTTAAATGCGCTCCAGATTTAGGTTATGTTCACACGCTGCATCTTTTACTGTATTTTTGGTGCATTTTTGAGGTCACAAAGATGCACCTAAATGCATGCATTTATTTCTCCCAACAAAGTCTACAAGATTTCTATTCTGCTGTCTACATAGTGCATCTTTCTGCGTTTTTGAAGATGCAGCCAAGATGCAACATGTCATTTCTTTTTGCCAGCATTTTTGAGACCTTCCAGTCAATAGGTTTGATTTAAAAAGAAAAGAAAAAAAAATGCATTGGGTAAAATCGCATGCGTTTTTTGATACATTTTTTGCTGCAAGTGCGTTTTGTGCGTTTTTTTTGGGCCAAAAACGCTGCATCTTTGTGGTTAGAAAAGATGCAGTGTGTGAACATAGAGAGGGGAGCCAGCACGATCTGAAAATGGCATGCATCATATAAAAAGTGCAAATTCACAGATTTATTCCAACTGTACTGTAATATAAATGAGATTCTTAGCAAATAATTTATCAATTCTTTGAGCCACCCCTGCCAACGTCACGGCAAATCTCAATAGGGGGGTCCTACTCTATATTCTGTATTTCATGTGCCATGCGGCCTCCTAGATAAAGTTAAAAGCAGAACCATAATGGAGCACACATACCTGTAACCTGTATATATAACCGCTTCTATGTTGCAAAAGAGGCAATTGTGGATAGAGGCCAGCCCAGGTCCCAGCATGTGGAGCAAGCTCTACACATACCAGGACTATATCAGAACTGACCCTCCCATTGCCAGACAGCAACCATTGATAAAGGCGGACCAGATCCAAGAATGGTGCTTAATTAGCATTGCCTGTGGAAATGGGTGAGGTAACTGAATCTGAACAGCTACCAACAGGAGGAATACATTGCAAACCAAAATCAGGCGTGCATGGTATGGTGATGGTCAGTCACCAGAATTGTAGCATAACTACTGTCATAACAGAGAAAAAAAGTGCCTAATTAGCAATGCCTGTGGAAAGGGTGAGGCAACTGAATGTGTACAGCTACCAACAGGAGGAATATATTGCAAACCAAGATCAGGCATGCATAGCATGGTGGTGACCAGCCACCAGACATTTGTAGCATAACTACAACCAAACAGAGAGAGGGGAGCCAGCACGATCTGAAAATGGCATGTATCATATAAAAAGTGCAAATTCACAGATTTATTCCAACTGTACTGTAATATAAATGAGATTTTTAGCAAATAATTGATCAATTCTTTGAGCCACCCCTGCCAACGTCACGGCAAATCTCAATAGGGGGGGTCCTACTCTATTATAGTACAGTTGGAATAAATCTGTGAATTTTCACTTTTTATATGATGCATGCCAATTTCAGATCGTGCTGGTTCCTTTTTTTCCTCTGTTATGACTGTAGTTATGCTACAATTCTGGTGACTGACCATCACCATACCATGCACGCCTGATTTTGGTTTGCAATGTATTCCTCCTGTTGGTAGCTGTTCAGATTCAGTTACCTCACCCCTTTCCACAGGCAATGCTAATTAACCCCTTCACCCCCGGCCACTAAAACACCCTAATGACCGGGCCATTTTTTGCAATTCTGACCAGTGTCACTTTGACAGGTTATAACTCTGGAACGCTTCAACGGATCCTGGCGATTCTGAGATTGTTTTTTCGTGACATATTGTGCTTCATGTCAGTGGTAAATTTAGGCCGATATTTTTTGCGTTTATTTGTGAAAATTTAGGAAATTTGGCGAAAATTTTGAAAATTTCGCAATTTTCAAACTTTGAAAATTTATGCCCATAAATCTGTGAGATATGTCACACAAAATAGTTACTAAATAACATTTCCCACTTGTGTACTTTACATCAGCGCAATTTTCGAAACAAATTTTTTTTCCGTTAGGAAGTTAGAAGGGGTCAAAGGTCATCAGCAAATTCTCATTTTTCCAACAAAATTTACAAAATAATTTTTTTAGGGACCACATTACATTTGAGGTGACTTTGAGAGGCCTAGGTGACAGAAAATACCCAAAAGTGACCCCATTCTAAAAACTACACCCCTCACACTGCTCAAAACCACATCCAATAAGTTTATTAACCCTTTAGGTGCTTCACAGGAACCAAAGCAATGTGGAAGGAAAAAATGAAAATTTTACTTTTTAACACAAAAATGTTACTTTAGCCATAAAATTTTCATTTTTACAAGGGAGAAAAGAGAAAGTACACAATACAATTTATTGTGCATGTTCTCCTGAGTACGCTGATACCCCATATGTGGTAAAAATCAATTGTTTGGGCGCACGGCAGAGCTCGGAAGGGAAGGAGCGCCATTTGAATTTTTGAACGCAAAATTAGCTGCACTCATTAGCAGACGCCATGTCGGGTTTGAAGACCCCCTGAGGTGCCTAACCAATGGAGCTCCCCCACAAGTGACCCCATTTTGGAAACTAGAGCCCTCAAATAATTTTTCTAGATGTTTGGTGAGCACTTTGAACCCCTGGGGGCTTCACATAAGTTTATAGCGTTGAGCCGTGAAAAGAAAAAAAATTTTTTTTACCACAAAACGGTTGCTTCAACTAGGTAGCTTTTTTTTTCACAAGGGTAACAGGAAAAAAATGCACCATAAAATGTATTGTGCATTTTCTCCTGAGTACGCAGATACCTCATATGTGGTGGAAATCAAATGTTTGGACACACAGCAGTGCTCGGAAGGCAAGGAGCGCCATTTGAATTTTTGAGTGCAAAATTAGCTGCACCTGTTAGCGGACGCCATGTCGGGTTTGAAGACCCCCTGAGGTGCCTAAACAATGGAGCTCCCCCACAAGTGACCCCATTTTGGAAACTAGAGCCCTCAAATAATTGTTCTAGATGTTTGATGAGCACTTTGAACACCTGGGGGCTTCACAGAAGTTTATAGCGTTGAGCCGTGAAAAGAAAAAAAAATTTTTTTACAACAAAACGGTTGCTTCAACTAGGTAGCTTTTTTTTTTTCACAAGGGTAACAGGAAAAAATGCACCATAAAATGTATTGTGCATTTTCTCCTGAATACGCAGATACCTCATATGTGGTGGAAATCAAATCTTTGGACACACGGCAGTGCTCGGAAGGCAAGGAGCGCCATTTGAATTTTTGAATGCAAAATTAGCTGCACTCATTAGCGGACGCCATGTGGGGTATGAAGACCCCCTGAGGTGCCTAAACAATGGAGCTCCCCCACAAGTCACCCCATTTTGGAAACTAGAGCCCTCAAATAATTTTTCTAGATGTTTGGTGAGCACTTTGAACACTTGGGGGCTTCACAGAAGTTTATAGCGTTGAGCCGTGAAAAGAAAAAAAATTTTTTTTACCACAAAACGGTTGCTTCAACTAGGTAGCTTTTTTTTTCACAAGGCTATCAGGAAAAAATGCACCATAAAATGTATTGTGCATTTTCTCCTGAGTACGCAGATACCTCATATGTGGTGGAAAGTAATTGTTTGGGCGCATGGCGGGGCTCAGAAGAGAAGGAGCGCCATTTGACAGCAAAATTGGTTGGAATCATTAGCGGACGCCATGTCACGTTTGGAGACCCCCTATGGTGCCTAAACAGTGGAGCTCCCCCACAAGTGACACCATTTTGGAAACTAGAGCCCTCAAATAATTTTTCTAGATGTTTGATGTGCACTTTGAACACCTGGGGGCTTCACAGAAGTTTATAGCGTTGAGCCGTGAAAAGAAATTTTTTTTTTTTTACCACAAAACAGTTGCTTCAACTAGGTAGCTTTTTTTTTCACAAGGGTAACAGGAAAAAATGCACCATAAAATGTATTGTGCAATTTCTCCTGAGTACGCAGATACCTCATATGTGGTGGAAAGTAATTGTTTGGGCGCATGGCGGGGCTCAGAAGAGAAGGAGCGCCATTTGACAGCAAAATTGGTTTGAATCATTAGCGGACGCCATGTCACGTTTGGAGACCCCCTATGGTGCCTAAACAGTGGAGCTCCCCCACAAGTGACACCATTTTGGAAACTAGAGCCCTCAAATAATTTTTCTAGATGTTTGATGTCCACTTTGAACACCTGGGGGCTTCACAGAAGTTTATAGCGTTGAGCCGTGAAAAGAAAATTTTTTTTTTTTACCACAAAACGGTTGCTTCAACTAGGTAGCTTTTTTTTTCACAAGGGTAACAGGAAAAAATGCACCATAAAATGTATTGTGCATTTTCTCCTGAGTACGCAGATACCTCATATGTGGTGGAAATAAATTGTTTGAGCGCATGGCGGGGCTCAGAAGAGAAGGAGCGCCATTTGACTTTTCAAACGCACAGACGCAGTGCACTGATCGGCCGCTGCAGGACGCACGGTCGGATGCGATAAAAAAAAGCGTCGGGGATACGTAAAAAAAAAAAAAGTCACGCCAAAAATTGACCATGGATGCAGATCCGTTATGTGCATCCCTGATCAGCGCTTGGTGGGACGCACGGACGGATGCGATACAAAAAGCGTCGCAAATATGGAAAAAAGTCACGCCAAAAATTGACCATGGATGCCGATCCGTTATGTGCATCCCTGATCAGCGCTTGGCGGGACGCACGGATGGATGTGATACAAAAAGCGTCGGGGATACGGAAAAAAAAAAGTCACGCCAAAAATTGAGCAGGGATGCCGATCCGTTATCTGCATCCCTGATCAGCGCTTGGCGGGACGCACGGACGGATGCGATACAAAAAGCGTCGGGGATACGGAAAAAAAAGTCACGCCAAAAATTGAGCAGGGATGCCGATCCGTTATCTGCATCCCTGTTCAGCGCTTGGCGGGACGCACGGACGGATGCGATACAAAAAGCGTCGGGGATACGGAAAAAAAAAAAAAAGTCACGCCAAAAATTGAGCAGGGATGCCGATCCGTTATCTGCATCCCTGATCAGCGCTTGGCGGGACGCACGGACAGATGAGGTGTAAAAATGGACAGGGGATACGGAAAAAAAAAAAAAAAGTTATACTCACAGTACCCAGAGGACCAGCAGGAGGATCACTGACCAGAAGAGCTGCAGAGGATCAGATGGCAGAGAGATGGACAGCTTTACAGGAGCAGCAGGCAGATCAGCAGAATGCCCAGGAAGGACCCAGCGATGGACGCAGATGTGATCAGGCCGGTGAAGACAGGTAAGAGGACGTCGGGGGAGAGCAGAGGTGGAGAGGGGGGGGGGAGTGAGAGCAGAGAGGGGGGGGGAAGCAGAGGGGGAGGGGGTAGAGCAGAGGGGGAGACCGGAGAGGGAGCTGCAGAACAGAGATAATGGGGGAGGCAGTCAGATCGCGGGGGGAGCAGATCGGGATGTCGGGGGGGGGGGGGGGGGGGGGTTGGGGGGAGCAGATCGCGGGGGGGGGCACGGCAGGGGCTACCATGGCAGCGCGCAGGGGCACCACGGGAGCGCGCAGGGGCACCACGGGAGCGCGCACGGGCTGGCTGCAAAGTGAGCACAGTACTCACGTGCAGCAGCGGTGACAGCTAGGGCGGCGGCGGCGGCAGCAGCGGCGGTGGCGTGGTACCACAAGTACCAGCCACTGCACGCTGCAGACATGTTGGGGGAGGGCTCGCAGGCCAGCACAGGCCTGGGGAGGGCGGCCACCGGCAAATCACACCGCCCCACTGCACACTGATTGGAGCGATTGCGCGTCATAGCACGATCGCTCCAATCAGTGCTGCAGGGGCTGGGGGAGACATGTTTGAGGTCCACCTATGATATGCTGCAGCAGCTGCGGCATCTCATAGCTGGATCTCACAGGATCGCACTAATTCGGGCATTATTTTTGCCGAAATTAGTGCGATCGATGTGGTTGGCGGTTCAGATTTGAACAGCCAATCACATCGATCGTCGATAGGGGGTGGCGATGCCGCCCCCCCTAGGGTCAAGCAAAGGTCCCCTGCTGTAAGAAACAGCAGGGGACATCATTTGAAAGCCGTTGCTATGGCCACGGCAATCAAATGAAGTTTAGGCAGTAAAATTACGTCCCTGGTCGTTAAGTCACGTTAAAATAGGACGTAATTTTACTGCCCGCGGTCGTGAAGGGGTTAAGCACCATTCTTGGATATGGTCCGCCTTTATCAATGGTTGCTGTCTGGCACTGGGAGGGTCAGTTCTGATATAGTCCTGGTAGGTGTAGAGCTTGCTCCACATGCTGGAACCTGGGCTGGTCTCTATCCACAATTGCCTTTTTTGCAACATGGAAGCGGCTATATACAGGTATGTGTGCTCCATTATGGGTTCTGCTTTTAACTTTATCTAGGAGGCCGCATGGCAGATGAAATACAGAATATAGAGTAGGACCCCCCTATTGAGATTTGCCGTGACGTTGGCAGGGATGGCTCAAAAAATTGATCAATTATTTGCTAAAAATCTCATTTATATTACAGTACAGTTGGAATAAATCTGTGAATTTGGCATGCATCATATAAAAAGTGCAATTTCAGATCGTGCTGGTTCCTTTTTTTTTTCAGTGTGTGAACATAGCTTTATATTTGGCCCCAGATGAACACGTGACATAGAAAGAATCTGAAATCATTTTGAACCAAGTTTTAATGCAAATGCACCAAGTTTAAAAGTTAGATTTTTTTGTTTTTTTAGTAGAATTCTCAACCTCGTAATTTTGTAGCTTAATTGGTAACTTTTTCAAATTTTTTGTTCATCTCTACAGTCATTTGTAAAGTTGGAGATTTCAATATTCTAAATGCTGGCAAATGTAATTTCATTGCTTAGTCTATTAAAAAAAAAAAAAAAGTACCACTTCTATCACATTTGAAAAACAAAAACAAAAAAGTTTAAAATAGAAGGTCAGCACAATTTTGTACTGTAGAAGTAAAGACATGTCCATAATGGCGCTGTAATACTGATTGCATTGATACCTTTGATGGAAAAAAAATAAAAATCTGTTTTGTTGTTCTTTCATCAGCATTTCAACGTTTCTACTGATTATGTTTTCTCCTCCCTGTTTGTAATACCCTGGCACCTCCGCCTGCCTTCACTCAGGGAATGACAGTTCACTGCTCAGATTTCAAACAAAGAAGGCAGGTCATTCACAGACCAGAGGCAGACGTAGGAGCCGGGGAATCACACATGGGGAGGAGAAATCCTGTGCACTGAAATATAATTAGCAGAATATATCAAATGGTGATTAATGAAGAACCACAAAAAAGACTGCTTTTCCAAAGGTATCAATTTAATCAGTATTACAGCCATGTGTTTACATTACAAAATCGTGCTGGTGGGTTTTCTTTAACATCATGTAGACCCTTATTGTGCATTTCTGTCATAGTAGAAATGGGTGTTTTGGTTTTTTTTTAAATGATTTGCATGTAATGGAACTGAGAGTACGTATAATGCAGTTGTTATCCTTTTACTTTTTGAAGAGTGAGAAGCATCCGACATGTTTTTTTTTTTTTTAATGGGACTGTGAAGTATAAAAGCTCCGGATATATGCAACAGCAGAACAAGGTAATGTACAGTAATAAGGCATAACCAGGCAACCAAGATTCAGACATGCATTCAAAGAGTAACTAAACTTTAATCCTGTGTTTCTCATATTTAGCAGTTACTTTAATTGCCAGCAGATCAGTGTGGGTCCATGAATTGAGGCCATTCAATAGCACCCCCCTTACCACACTGAGAAGTGCGCATCTTTGGAGACCGGAGCGCACAGAGCAGATTACGGATTTACTAGTAAAGGACTTTTTTAAGCAATAGGTGTGGATCTTAGGAACACCAATCAGCCTGCAATTAAAAGGATCTACTAAATATGAGAAGACAAGAAGAAAATTGAGTTACTCTAAGGAGTACTTTGCACACTACAAGATCGCAAGCCGATGGTAGCGATGTCGAGCGCAATAGTCCCCACCCCGGTTGCAGCTGCGATATCTTGTGAGCTGCCATAGCGAAAATTATTGCTACGGCAGCTTCACATGCACTTACCTGCCCTGCAACGTCGTTCTGGCTGGCGAACCGCCTCCTTCTTAAGGGGGCAGGTCGGGTGGCGTCACAGCGATGTCACATGGCAGGCGGCCAATAGAAGCAGGGGGCGGAGATGAGCGGAACGTAAACATCCCGCCCACCTCCTTCCTTCCTTCCTCATTGCAGCCGGGATGCAGGTAAGGTGATGTTCCTCACTCCTGCGGCTTCATACACAGCAATGTGTGCTGCCGCAGGAACGAGGAACAACATCGTAACATCGGTCCTTCCTAAATTATGGAAATGACCAACGCTACACCGATCATACGAATGCGACGCTTTTGCGCTCGTTAATCGTAGTATAAAGGATTCACATACTCCGATGTCGACAGAGACGCCGGATGTGCGTCACTTTCGATTTGACCCCACCGACATCGCACCTGCGATGTCGTAGTGTGAAAAGTACCCCTAAGGCTAGGTGCAGACAACTTTTTTCTTATTCAAGAAAATTGGATCCGTTATGCGACTCATTCTGACCAGAAAGTGATCCAATTTTCTTAGATGTGGAGAAGATGGAGACGTTTTTATCCCCCCCCCCCCATCTTCTCCTTCTGTCAGTATGTAAGAATCGGACCACACACAGATGTAATCCGAGCGAAGTCCACTTCTTTCCACTGACTTGCATGGTTGAATGGAGAGTGTGATCCGATATACAAAGGCAATTCAGGCATCCCCCATCACAGCGCATCTGCAATTTTTTTTTTCCTCAGCTGTTTTCAGACTTAGGCCACGCGGGGATTACTGCGAGTCCTCGCATGACACTCTGCTCATGCTCGCAGCGGGAGACGAGTGTCATGTGAGTGTCATGCAACTGTGATCCAATCAGACCACAACTGCAGAGGGGAGGGATTGATTTACCTCCCTATCTTCTCTGTTGCCGGCTGATGTGAGAATCGCAATGCTCTCGCAGTACACCGGTGGAACGCAAGTGCAATGTGATGTTTCTCTCGCCCCATAAACTTGAATGGGTGCGAGTGGAACAAGATCGCATTGTACCCGCAGCAACTATTTTCTCGGTCCGATTAGGGCTGAGAAAACAAATCGCTGATGGGAGCTACCCCATAGAGTAATATTGGTCCAAGTGGAATGCGATTTTTTTTTTTTTTTTTTTTTTTTAAATCACATTCCACTCGCTCCGTATTACTTGCCATGTGTACTGACCCTGAGAAGAAGAAAAAAAACAAAAAAAAAAACAACAAAACACAGCATATTGCAAGTGGATGCGTCAATCTGATGAGACACACCTAATCAAGTCTAAGGGTGTGAAAAAGAAAAAAAACAAACAAAACCCACACATGCCACATGGACCTTCCTAGTGGCATCCATATTTTTTTTTTTTTTTACCGATACATTACCATTCTGTAGAAAAAAATTCTAAGAGAAAAACACAAAATGAGCATATACCTGTAATATGTAAATAGTATTAGTGCATGTAAATAACATAGGGCACATGGTTAACATTGTAAAACACTTGAACGCCATCTCACCATAACAAGATGTACCTAATCAGGAAGGTTCTACTTTGATATTAAACCCTTACCTTGCCTCATGACCGCAATGTGAATAGGGGTAGAGAAGCATAGCTCTCCGACTACTACTGTTAGCGAATGTTCAGACCGCTGTTGTAAAGCACGGGCCAATCACACACACAAAGTGACTGGACATGCTTGCTTCATAACCCACTAACAGAATAAATCAGACCAGACTAGCGGAATGGAATTTGTCCACAAAGTTCTTAGACCCATGTGAACAAGACCACACAATAGCCAACATAGCAGATAACATTGGTTCGCTGTGCTGCCCGTTCAGCGCACAGACTAACAATACATTAAACTGAATGGATCCTTAGATGATGCAAATCAAACGTGCAATAAAAAATAATAAACTCCTCTGTAAAGTATTAAAAGTGTATATATTGGGTAGTGTTCATGTGCCGTCCCAGCAGCGGATCGAACCGCTCGGATGCGGGATAGTGTCCATTCGTGGCTTGAGGGTCTCCGGACCCGGGGGCTTAGGGAGCCACACTCTAAAGTAAAAGGGGGATATTTACAGGGGAGTTATAGTTCGTGACGCCACCCGTGGTGTGCGGTAACTGGGAGTACCCAGGGTGATGGAGTGGGGCAGCAAGGTGTCGTTACCCTGCACAGGTAGGGGTAGGTCCCGGGACTCTGGATCGTGCTACTGGGTGCTGTGAAGGGGAAATCACTCAGGTACTCACTCAGCCAATAAGCAGATGCTGACAACCGGGTAAACCAAGTCTCTAGGTGCCACTGCCTCTCAAAGGGGAGCTCGTCCGGGTCCCATCCCCTGCAGTGCTGCCTGGTGATCCGTGACCTGCCTCCTGGTACAAAGTTTAAATTCACCGTAGTGGCCCAGTAGTCTGGAACTTGCTGTGCCCCGTTCCCCACTGTGGCTAAATGTGGGAGCCTGCTCTCAGGGCTCACGCTTGGGATTTTAGTGGGCTGCTTGTATGGAAGGCCCTATCCACCTCGTTGCGCTAGTGCTCCGATTCTGGAGCTAGTGGGAACAGTCCATAAAGGCTCTGCTCTCCGCAGGTTAGTTGCTGGGTTGCCTAAACCTTCTCCCCAACCTAGGGTCCGTGTACCTTGCCGTGCCTTCGGTCCCGGACCGGTGATAGGACCAGCCTGCTGACCGTCCGCTTTGACAGGTCCAGGCACCTAACCTCAATCTCCTGTGACCGGGGGATGACTCCTCTAGGTCCAGACCACCATCTGCAACCTAGTAAGTTTCTCCTGGGAGCAACTACTCCAAGCCTCCATCACTTTACTACTCCACTTGCACTACTCTTCACCTCCCCTTCCTGACCCCTAGGTGGGCGACCCTATTCCGCTTAAGCCACCCGCTGGTGTGTTTGGTGGGTATGGTGCAGGGTGTATCTAGGATTTGATTTGCAGTTGGAGGCAGCACTGGGGAACCAGAACCATAAGGAATTTGAATACCGCACTAAAGAGAAAGAGCGTGCAGTACCCTGTGATGACCTGAATAGTCCAGGGGCATCACATTCACACACAGCAGTCCTCCGAGCTGCAATCTTTCCACTGCTTCCCTGTACAAACATCTGATCTTGCAGTCTAAGAGTCGTTTCACCTACAGGGAAGCAGTGGAGAAACTGCCGGGCAGAGGGCTGCTGCGAGTTAAAGCTGATGTATAACCACTGCATGTGAACACAGCCTTAAAAGTGATTGAACAAAGACCGCATGATATACCGTATTTAATTCAGACTCCTCTGAAATAAAGACTCTCTGTTCCGGTGCATGAACAAAGCAGCGCACAAAATCTATGGTGAAAAGAACTGAAAAATATTTCCATTTCCAAAGGCATACCACTTTGCTGATTACTTCTTTCCTCAGACATATGCTTCATAAAATGCCCAGAGGAGCGTGAGCATCTGTCAAGAAGCAACTAAAGGAATTTCTGGAGAGAGCACTCACTATATACCACATTAGCCGTACATACGAGGTCCATTAGAGTGACAGCTATGAGATCGTTACATTATATGGAGGGTGTTAAATGTTCACGTCACAAGGATGCTCCAGAAGCAATACACCTCGCCATTATTGATATTAGTACTCGTCTTTTCTGTGTGCTGGACGTAAAGAAGCAAAAAAAAAAAAGTTTACCGTATATGAATTCCTTTTTGGCTACTGCAACAGCCACTTCTGTTTCAAGAGGACCAACTCTTGACACGTCTGGTTAGTAAATACTTGTATACCCTCCATAAAAAGGATTCAACTATGCGGAAGCATCTTACAAATCTCCATTATGTAATTTCTCTTATCTTTCCTGGAAATGTATTAATACATTAACAACTGTAGAGATGTATCACTACACTGTCTCATTCATGCTGACATTGTTAGGCTATGTGCGCACGTTGCGTAATTGCATGCAGTTACGCTGCGATCTGCACCACAGCGTAACTGCATGCGTCCTGCGTCCCCTGCATAATCTATGGAGATTGTGCAGGAGACGTGCGCACGTGGCGTATTAGAGCGCAGCGCTTCGGCTGCTGCCCGAAGCGCGCTAAGAAGTGACGTCACTTTCGTGCTCTCTGTATGCAGTCTCTGCTCTGTCTATGGGAGGGGCTACATGCAGAGCGCATGAAATCAGCTTTTGTTTCTGCAGCGATTTGAAGCGCACGTGTGCTGTTCAAATCGCTGCAGAAATTTCTGCAGGGCCAGTATGCAACGTGCGCACATAGCCTTAGAGTCAAAGGACATGACAAGAGAAATGTTACCACCAGAGGCGAGTTTGATGGGCCTCAGTGCAAAATTTGGACCTGGCATCCTTCACTGGCCTATTAGATGCATGGGCCCTTGTACTATTTAAAAGGAGTTTTCCAAAGTTATCCACATCAAGCATGTGCACTTCTGCTCCATTTATTTTAGACTCCTGGAAATAGCCAAGTGTTCTATAATGCATGCCTCAGATAGTTCTGTAGACAACTAATGGAGTGGAGCTGAGCATGCTCGACCTCCACGCTATTCAGATGGTGCGGAGGAGTTGAGCACGCTCAACCTCCACACTACACAGCAGATGGTTCCAGAGTACGTTATCAGCTTTTACAGGTATAGGAGCTACATTTCAATATTGAGAAAACCCCTTTAATGTGGAGTTTTATTTTTAGCATAAAAAATTTGAGTGACCGCAAAAACCCAGGGATCAAACACAATACCATCAGCCCATTCAGAATCCCAAAGAAAGCCTTTTACCTGTAGGGTACTGAATCATTTTTTTCTTTCTCCTGATGACCAGGGATCCACTGCACTCCTCTACATCCTCAGAAACAAAATAAAGCCCTCTGAATTCTGGAATCATGATTGCGTTACAGAAGCAAAGCCGCAATGATGAGTTTATCTATGGCAGAACTTCCCGATCAAAGAACAGTCAACTCAAAAGCCAGGTGCTGCTTGTGTTTCTGATTGCTAAAATGAGGACTTCCCAAGGCCAGGAATAGTGCTACCCTTTCCTGCTCAGGTGGGTGAGAGTTATTTAGCTTCCTATGACACTTGTATCATGATGGGGCTAAAGAAAAACCCGGAGTCTGTACTGAAGACTGAACAATGTATAATGCACAATACTTATCAGGGGCCATATGCAATGTCAGGGAAAAGTCAGATGGCACATGGTTGTTATGCCTGCTTCCATGTTCATTGAATTGGACTACTGGACCATGTTCCAAGGTAGAGGTTTTTCCTGCTGCATCTTTTCTGCAGGTGTCCACACTAAAATATGTAAGAGCTATCTGCTTTGTTAATTGTGGGGATTATCGTGAAGCAGTTAGGCCGGTTTCACATTTGTGTCGCTTTGATGGAAACGGAATCCAGCACAGATGCAGTATAGTTACATTCATTTACAGTGGAAGTGCGACACCATGTGGTTTTGTGCTTCATACACAACCGCATGTGTCCGCATGGTGTCACGCTTCCACTGTAAATAATGAACTGTACTGCATCTGTGCTGGATTCCGCTTCCGTCAAAACGACGCAAATGTGAAACCGGCCTTAGGGGTTAGGTAGCTTGAATTTGATAAAATGCGTTTTTATTGCATTTTTTTTACACTTTCAGATGTTGTCCTTCATTTAGGAAAGAGATTACTTGTGTACAATACTTAGTAAAATTTTCACTTCAGTTTTAGGCCAGCTCCACCAAAATGGACAAAGCTGGGTGGGTTGGGTGTTTGACATGACATGAATTCATCACATGTTGTGGTGTACCTTATGCCACAAATGTTACTCCAGATTAGAGGGTTTCACTCCACTTTTCTGACATGGCGGATTCATTAAGGCTATGTGCGCACGTTGCGTACAGTCACTGCAGAAATTTCTGCAGCGATCTGAAGAGCACATGTGCGCTTTAAATCGCTGCAGAAATGTCCGTAGTGAAAGCCGATTCCATGCGCTCTGCCTGCAGCTCCTACCATAGACAGAGCAGGAGCTGCCGGCAAAGCGCACCGAAGAAGTGACATGTCACTTCTTAGAACGCAGCGCTTCGGCAGTAGCCGAAGCGCTGCGCTCTAAAACGCCACGTGCGCACGGCCCCTGCACAATCTCCATAGACTGTGCAGGGGACGCAGGACGCATGCAGTTACGCTGCGCTACAAAGCGCAGCGTAACTGCATGTATTTACGCAACGTGCGCACATAGCCTTAGAGTTGTGTGCCGCTTAATAAATTAGGCACCTTTTGACTCCAAAACGGCCCCTCATCGGAAATTGAGGCCATTTGTCTTTTTGGAATGTCATATTTGTAATAAAACTAATATAACTGTAATTTGGCTTTGGTAAAACTTTATTTGGCTATGTTCACATGATGAGTTTTTGCATGGTTTTTTTTTGGCATTTTTTTTTATGCAACTTAAAAGCTGCTTTTTATATTACCACAAAAAGCTATGAGATTTCAGAATCTCATGCACACAATTACTTTTTCTTTTTTTTTTCCTGACTAAATAGAAAAACGTATGCTTTTTTTTTTTTTCAAAACTCCTGCACATCAATTATTTCAGTGGTTTCTTCTTCGGCCATAAAAAGCAATGAAGAAGAGAAAAATGCTATAAAATAAAAATCAACCATGCATTTCTGGTGAATAAAACAAACTTTATTAAACATGTACTATAGACAAATGACAGATGTTTCCTGCACCCAAAAAAAAAAAACGCAACAAAACCAGCTTCATTTATGCCAAGAGAGCTGGTTTTGCCTGCAGAAAAAAGAGCAATGTGTGAATATTGCCTTTAAGCTACATGTGCACGCTGCGTTTTTTGCTGCTTGTTTGGTGCAGTTTTGTTGTCAGCAAGTTGACTTTTGACTTCTCAGCAAAGTCTATGAGGATTCAGATTTGCTGTGTGCATGTTGCCGTTTTTTTGTCAAAACTCTGTGACCATAAAGAAGCACCATGTTCATTCTTCTTGTGTTTTTGTCACGTTTTATCACCCATTGAAATCAATGAGGGGAAGAAAAATGCAAGGAAAAATGCAAGGTACCAAATTGCTACGTTTTGCATGCGTTGTACTTGCGTTTTTGTCACCAAAAACGCAGGTCATCTATATTGTATCTATATTGTTCCAGGATAAATAAATATTGTTCTGGAGTCTCTCTCTCTGTGTCTCCGCCACTCTGTCTCTCTCTCTTTCTCCTGTGGCTGCGGCTAACCTGAGTGACGTAACCGTTTATCGCATGGCTCACTTCAGTTGGTGCGTGGAGCTCACAGTGGGCAATCATGTTGTATGGCGCTTGATGTGAGCATCAGATGTAGCAGCGCTGGAAGCATTGTGGGACCTCGTGTGGATTTCGTCTGACCTGCAAGGGTGTTTGGGGGTTAATAAAGGGGTGAAAGGGTGCTTTTTTGTCTTTTATTTCAAATAAAGGATTTTTGGGGTGTTTGTGTTTATTTACTTTCACTTACAGATTAATGATGGGGGATGTTACATAGATGCCTGTCATCACTAATCTAGGGGTTAATAGGAGCTGTGGGCAGTTATTAACTCCTTATTACCCTGATTGCAACCGCACCAGGGCAATGGGAGAGCCGGGTCCAGCGCCAGAATTGGCGCATCTTATGGATGAGCCACTTCTGAAGTAGCTGTGTGCTGCTATAATGATGGCTCTTCTGACCCTAATGAAATCAGGCCCCAGTTGTCTGCTGTACCTTGGCTGGTTTTAGAAAAATGGGAGGGACCCCACGTCATTTAAAAAAAAAAAAAAAAAAAATAAATAAAAAATAATTTAAAAACGTGTGAGATCCCCTCTATTTTTCATAACCAGCCAAAGTACAGCAGACACCTGAGGGTGGCAGCCTGCAGCTGCTGCTGTTCCTGTGCTGGATATGAAAAATGGGGGGGAGGGGGGGACCACACATACATTTTTTACCCCTTCAAAGATGGAAAAAACAGCTGGCCAAGCTACCTATCCTTCTATCGAGCTATTCTGTTACTTCTTTCTATTCTATCTGGTCTTTCTTATTATCTATTATACATGTTTATCTATCTATCTATCTATCTATCTATCTATCTATCTATCTATCTATCTATCTATCTAGTCTAGCTATCTTTTATCCTAGCCTAACATAATTTGTTTCTCCTTTAAAAAAACGCATTAACAAAAATGCACCATCATTGTCACAAACCACCGGGGGGGTCACTCAGAAATCCCCCGCGCTGGCTACCAGTACGTCACAATCGGGGGGTAACAAGTGGGGGTCACCCCTCCTTTATACCTCCCGACCGACAGACAGAGCACGTGACGCGCTCTCTAGCGCCCCTCTTATAGTCAGGCCAATTATGGAATTGCCCGACAATAAGCAAGGAGGCCGCTATACTACTTATGCCGATTATTGAAGGGTCCCCGGTGAGAGTAGGGTATATATTCCCCCGACCTCCGCGGGCGGAATATATAAAATCTCCCCGAATCTCACTGGCCTCCCCACAATAATCCTTGGCACAACTCGCTGCCACCAACCGCTTCACGGTAACTATTAGCCGAACACACAGACGTGGGATTCAAGATCGAGATAACAGAACAGCCCAAGATTAATTATATAATTTAATCAGCCTAAAGCACACTAGAAACTACAATATATACAATAGGGAATCTACAGAATATACATATGTCAGAGTACAGTTACAATCAAAGCATGGGTTACAAACAGGCATACACAGTTCCAGCAGTTACCTTGTTGCGTCTGGCCACAGGGGGGCGCTGTACCCAGGTTTCTAGGATCCTTCCCACAGATGTTTCCTACACGTGCCCCCAGCGAAAAGAACACTGGAAAATGGCCGAAGTAGGGTTATCAACCTGGACAAATCCAGGTCCCCTCCTACCTTCGTGACCTCAGAGGGAGCACTGCTCCACCCCTGGCTGGAGTTATGGACAAAATCCACAACATGGAATATGGCCATAACTTTGCCTGGGAGCGTCGTAGGCGGACGCCAATGCTCTCATTGTGACAGTTATGAATTTAGCTACAGAATGAGAGGTTTCATGACTTGTCTACTAGTTCCACATTGGCTGATATCACGCCTGGGGTATTTCCCAAGCTCCCGCTCCCATAAAAAAGGTGTGCCAGCATCGTCCGCATGCGAAAACACCATTTTTATGGTTGCCGTATTTATCGGAAATATGGCTTGCGAGATATGAACCATTTTTTACTGGAGTCGTTCTGTCTGGCTAGTTCCAGAGCCTTATAATGAGATACAACTCTTGTTACAGGGTGACGGCAGGGAGTCATCCTGTGTCCTTTGTTCCCACATCACCTAATTTCCATATCATAGGAGATGGCCATGGGATGGGTTGCTAAACAAGTTGTGTGAAGGAAAGGGGGGGTGACACCAGGAGAGGGCTTCCTGACATAACTTGAATATCATGATTTATCGTCATATCTCCGGATTTACCTCACACCTCCCCCCTTTTGAGGGCGCTAGGGGGCAGCACACTCCGGTGTTCCCCCGTGCGCCCGTCCGCGACCTCTCCTTGTCGGGACAGCCCGTCTGCGTTACCGTGGTCACGGCCCCTTTTGTGGCGAATGGTGAAGTTGTATTGCTGGAGCGCAAGGCTCCATCGCAACAATCGCCCATTCGTCCCAGAGACGGTGTGCAACCAGCTGAGGGGATTGTGGTCCGTCTCCACGATGAAGTGGCGCCCGTATAGATAGGGTTGCAGACGCTGCAGGGCCCACACTATGGCCAGGCACTCCTTTTCCATCGTGGAATAGGCAACTTCCCTTGGTAACAGCTTCCTGCTCAGGTACAAGACTGGGTGCTCTTGGCTCGCAGAGTCCACCTGGCTGAGCACCGCACCGAGGCCGAAGTCACTGGCGTCGGTCTGTACTACAAACGGCCGCGTGAAGTCGGCTGCCTGTAGCACGGGCGGGCTGGACAGGGCGTCCTTTAGGGCCTGGAAGGCTGTCTCGCAGTCCATTGTCCAATCGACTGCAGAGGGCAGCTTCTTCTTGGTGAGGTCCGTCAGGGGCTTTGCCAGGCTACTATAGCATGGAACAAACCTCCTATAGTACCCAGCGGTCCCCAAGAAGGACATCACCTGCTTCTTGGTCCTGGGGGTGGGCCAGGATGCGATGGCCTCCACTTTCTCAGGCTCGGGCTTCAGTGTTCCCCCGCCTACCCGGTGACCGAGGTACTGGACCTCGCTCATGGCCAGCTGACACTTTCCCGGCTTGATGGTCAAACCTGCCCGGTGGACCCGCCTGAGCACCTGTGCTAGATGCTCTAGGTGATCTTCCCAGGTGGGACTGAAGACGGCAATGTCATCCAGGTACGCGGCCGCGTACCCTTCAAGTCCCTTGAGCAGGGTGTTGACCATCCGCTGGAAAGTGGCAGGGGCATTCCTCATCCCGAATGGCATCACCGTGGACTCGTACAGTCCAAATGGGGTAATAAAGGCAGAGCGTTCCCTGGCCTTGCGAGTCAGGGGGATCTGCCAATATCCCCGGCTCAGGTCCATGATGGTCAGGTACTGAGCCCCGGCCAACTGATCGAGCAGGTCATCGATGCGTGGCATTGGGTACGCATCGGCGACCGTGACAGCATTGAGCCCCCTGTAGTCCACGCAGAACCGAGTGGTTCTGTCCTTCTTAGGGACGAGGACTACAGGCGAGGCCCAAGCGCTGTTGGATGCCTGGATCACCCCCAGCTTCAGCATCTCGTCAATCTCCTGGCGCATGTGTTGCTGCACCTCCAGGGAGACCCGATATGCTGAACGCCGGATCGGGGGATGATCCCCAGTGTCCACGTGATGGACAGCCAAGTCAGTCCTTCCGGGCTGGTTGGTAAACAACCCCCGGAAGGGGTGTAGGGTGGCCCACAGCTGGGACCGTGGGTCCTCCAAGAGCTGGTGGCCAACCTCCACATCCTCAATGGATCCGCCTGCCCTAACCTGGGCTAGCATATCCAAGAGGGTTTCCGCTTCTCCCTCCTCGGGCAGGTTGCACACGGGGAGCGCACATGCCTCCCGCTCATGATGTGCCTTCATCATGTTCACATGGAAGGGCTTCCGCCTTCCACGGGCAGGGTCCAGGGTGACCAGGTACGTCACAGGGTTGAGCTGCTGGTACACGAGGTATGGGCCTTCCCAGGCTGCCTGAAGCTTGTCCTGTGGTACGGGGACCAGTACCCACACCTTTTGACCCACTTGGTAGGTCCTCTCACAAGCGTTCTGGTCGTACCAACGCTTCTGATCGGCCTGGGCTTGAGCCATATTGTCGTGAACCAGTTGCGTCAAGGCCTGCATTTTGTCCCGGAAGCGCATGACATACTCGATAACCGACACTCCAGGGGTGGCCAAATCCCCTTCCCAAGCCTCTTTCACCAGAGCCAGGGGGCCCCGCACACGTCGCCCGTACAGGAGCTCAAACGGTGAGAATCCTGTTGAGGCCTGTGGAACCTCCCGGTAAGCAAATAACAGGTGTGGGAGATACCGCTCCCAGTCACGCCCATGGGAGTCGACCAACATCTTAAGCATCTGCTTTAAGGTGCCATTGAACCGCTCGCACAGGCCATTAGTCTGTGGATGGTACGGGCTGGCCACCAGATGTCGCACCTGGACTTGCTTACAGAGGGCTTCCATCAGCTGGGACATGAATTGGGTCCCCCGGTCAGTGAGCATTTCCTGGGGAAAACCCACTCGGGAGAAAATCTCCAGCAATGCGGTGGCCACCTTGTCAGCCCGAATGGACGACAAGGCCACTGCTTCTGGGTACCGGGTGGCATAGTCCACTACCGTCAGTATGAAGCGTTTCCCGGAGCTGCTGGGGATGGCCAGCGGGCCGACCAGATCCACAGCCACCCTCCTGAAAGGCTCATCGATGATTGGCAGAGATACCAGTGGGGCTTTGGGGTGTGGCCCCGCCTTCCCCACTCTCTGACAGGTTTCACACGAACGGCAGTAGGCAGCCACATCGGCCCCCATTTTTGGCCAGTAGAAATGCTGGTTTAACCTGGCCTTGGTCTTAGCGATCCCTAGGTGTCCGGCCATCGGAATCTCATGTGCGATCCGCAACAACTCCGTCCGGAACGGATAGGGTACCACCAACTGTCGGTCCCTGGGCCACGCCTCCGGTGAACCCTGCTGGACCGTGGCCCGGTACAGCCGTCCTTGGTCCCAGACCACTCGCTCCGGGTCCGAGTCCGAGGGAGGCTGTGCCGCCTGCTCCTTAAGAGCTTTCAGGCTGTCGTCAGCTTCTAACGCTGCCTGAAACCCCTGACTAGATGTGGCCAGAATCGACGAGACTGTCACATCTTCAGTCAGTACCCCGGGACCTGTGTCCTGGCCTCCACCTGACTCGGCTGCCACTTGGTCAGAAGGGGAAGAGCTATCGGACCTCCGGGAGGCCCCTTGGCTTCCAGCACTCCCACTGCGGGTGACAGCGGCCACAGCCGCTGCGACCGTGGGTCGTGCCTGCTCCTCCTCCGTTCCTGACCAAGTCGCCGGTTCAGGCAGACCTACCTGGCTTCCTGACACCCCGGTTGTGGGGGAACCATGCACCGAGATCTTACCTGGGAGCACTTCCGCTCCTGGACCGGCCCCAATCTCACCTGCCTGTTCCCCTCCTGCAGCAACAGAACCCCGCTGTGAAATCTCTGGGGACCCCACATTTGCTGTGGTAGCCCCCACCCCACACACTGGTCCTCCCCCTGCAGCACCCTGCTCTCTGCTTATCCCTGCAGAGGGCAACAGATCCCAGCTCACAGGCTGGTTACTTGTAGAGGCATTGTCACACCTTTCTCTGACCCCCTCCCCTGTCACAGCTGCAGCTGAGTGTGTGTCTATGGTGTCTATGCAAGCAGAAATATCAGAGTTCACTCCCTCCTCCCTTACATCATTCATAGATAACACATTAACATTGTTAGGAGTCATGTCAGTACGGGCTGAAGGTTCAGCCCTTGGGGGGGGCCCAAACTGGGAGGTTATCTGCCCCAAATCTGTCCCAAGTAGCACGTTTGCAGGGATCCGATCAGTTACCCCCACCTCCCTCACCCCCCGCCCTGCGCCCCAGTCCACATAAATGTCAGCAACAGGCAGCGCCGGGTCAGTGCCTCCAATCCCGGAGACAGCGAGGGTTTTTCCAGGGATCAAGTCTTGGGGGGACACCATCTCAGGCCGCACCAGAGTCACCTCCGAGGCGCTGTCTCGCAGTCCTATGGTCACAGACCGGCCGACGGTGACAGGTTGGAAGCTGTCCAGGGACCTACCACCACCCCCACCCACACAATACACCTTGGGCGGCCCTTGGGACGGGGACGGAGCCGGGGCCTTGGGACGCTGAGGGCACATGGCCTTGAAGTGTCCAGGTAGGTTGCACTGGTGGCACCGTCTTGGTTCTGCCACGGGCCTGGAGAGGGGAGTTGAGGGGGACACCCCCTGCAGTCTAGGGGCAGGTGGGGCAGTCGCAGAATTCATCTTACCCCCTCTCCAGGTGCTGCTGGTGGCTGCTCTCCTGGCTTCAGGAGCCCGATTGTTGGTGTAGTCATCGGCCAGGGCAGCTGTAGCCGTGGACCCCTTTGGCTTCTGGTCTCGGATGAACTGGCGGAGATCCTCAGGGCAGTTCCACAAGAGTTGCTCCGTGATGAACAAGTCCAGGATCTCCGGTCCGGTGGAAAGCTGCAGGCCTTGGGTCCAGTGGTCGGCAGCTCGGGCAAGTGCCCGCCTGTGGTCAGCCCAGGAGTCCTTTGGTCCCTTCTGTAGGCTCCGGAACTTCTTGCGGTAGGACTCTGGAGTGAGGTTGTACTGTTGGATCAGGGCCCGCTTGATGGTGTCGTAGCCCTGATCTGCCTCAGCAGGCAAGTCCCCAAGGATATCCAGGGCCTTACCCCTTAAACGGGGGGTCAGGTATTTGGCCCACTGGTCCTTGTCCAGATGGTGCTGCAAGCAAGTCCGTTCAAAAGCAGTCAGGAAAGAGTCCAAGTCTCCATCCTTCTCCAGCACTGGGAAGTCCTCAACACGGACCTTTGGAAGTTTGGTGTCTTGAAGGTCACGTGTGGCTGATGAGGGCCGGAGCTGAGCTAGATGCAGCTGGTAGTCACGGTCTGCCTGTCGCTCCGCAGCCTCACGCTCTGCCTGGCGCTCTTCACGCGCTGCTTGCCGCTCCGCAGCCTCAGCATCACGCGCTGCCTGCCGCTCTGCCCTGCGCTCTGCCATGAGTTCCTTGTAGCCCTTCTGGTCTCCCGCCTGGAGAAGGGCCATAGCCATTTGGAGAAGGCTATCCGAGCCTCCCAGGCTCGGTGGAATGGCACGTGGTGATCTGCGGCCCGCTGCGGAGCCTGGTGCTTCACTGTCCCTTGCAGAGCGGAGGGCTGGCATCTGGCTCGTTGAGGACCCTTGGGTGAGCTGCTCCTCATCTTGTCCATAATTGCTAGGTTGTGCAATGTCCTCTGCAGAACGGTTTTCTGGCGTCGAGCTCCTGGAGGACTCGTGGGCAACCTCCTCATTACTGTCCACAGCACCGTCCTCCCTCTCTTCGGCTCCTGCCTTAGCATTGGCCAGTTGCATAGCTCTGCTCCTGGTGCTCTCAGCCATTCTTGCAGACTTTTGGTCACTGACACAGAACTGACACCTGATGCCTCCACACACCTTACAGTATCTGCACTCTGACACTCTAGTGTTGAGCTGGTCTGAAGACCCCAGCAGCCACAGCTGCTGCAGGCAGTCTTTAGTGTCTGGGAGTATGGGTCTCACACTCACACACACTATTATCTCGATCCCACCGCTATGCCACCAATATGTCACAAACCACCGGGGGGGTCACTCAGAAATCCCCCGCGCTGGCTACCAGTACGTCACAATCGGGGGGTAACAAGTGGGGGTCACCCCTCCTTTATACCTCCCGACCGACAGACAGAGCACGTGACGCGCTCTCTAGCGCCCCTCTTATAGTCAGGCCAATTATGGAATTGCCCGACAATAAGCAAGGAGGCCGCTATACTACTTATGCCGATTATTGAAGGGTCCCCGGTGAGAGTAGGGTATATATTCCCCCGACCTCCGCGGGCGGAATATATAAAATCTCCCCGAATCTCACTGGCCTCCCCACAATAATCCTTGGCACAACTCGCTGCCACCAACCGCTTCACGGTTAACTATTAGCCGAACACACAGACGTGGGATTCAAGATCGAGATAACAGAACAGCCCAAGATTAATTATATAATTTAATCAGCCTAAAGCACACTAGAAACTACAATATATACAATAGGGAATCTACAGAATATACATATGTCAGAGTACAGTTACAATCAAAGCATGGGTTACAAACAGGCATACACAGTTCCAGCAGTTACCTTGTTGCGTCTGGCCACAGGGGGGCGCTGTACCCAGGTTTCTAGGATCCTTCCCACAGATGTTTCCTACACGTGCCCCCAGCGAAAAGAACACTGGAAAATGGCCGAAGTAGGGTTATCAACCTGGACAAATCCAGGTCCCCTCCTACCTTCGTGACCTCAGAGGGAGCACTGCTCCACCCCTGGCTGGAGTTATGGACAAAATCCACAACATGGAATATGGCCATAACTTTGCCTGGGAGCGTCGTAGGCGGACGCCAATGCTCTCATTGTGACAGTTATGAATTTAGCTACAGAATGAGAGGTTTCATGACTTGTCTACTAGTTCCACATTGGCTGATATCACGCCTGGGGTATTTCCCAAGCTCCCGCTCCCATAAAAAAGGTGTGCCAGCATCGTCCGCATGCGAAAACACCATTTTTATGGTTGCCGTATTTATCGGAAATATGGCTTGCGAGATATGAACCATTTTTTACTGGAGTCGTTCTGTCTGGCTAGTTCCAGAGCCTTATAATGAGATACAACTCTTGTTACAGGGTGACGGCAGGGAGTCATCCTGTGTCCTTTGTTCCCACATCACCTAATTTCCATATCATAGGAGATGGCCATGGGATGGGTTGCTAAACAAGTTGTGTGAAGGAAAGGGGGGGTGACACCAGGAGAGGGCTTCCTGACATAACTTGAATATCATGATTTATCGTCATATCTCCGGATTTACCTCACAATCATTAAAAGCGTTTTGTTGGTTTGTTTGTTTTTTTACATTTCCAGGCTCTCTGTGACAAGGTTCAGTTTTGGTTGGAATTTTGGTTGCATTTTGGGTGCAGTTAAAACTGCAGCGTGCACATATAGCCTTATAAAGTCATGTGCAGATTACTTGCTTTTTACTACATTTCTGATGCAGATATAAAAACACTTCTCATTATAGCCTATAGGAAAGGAAATATCTGCAAATAAAACACTTAACAACAAAGGAAATTGTCATGCCGCAGATTTCAAAATCGCTCTGCAGCATAATTATACAGCACAGTGAACATGAGATTTATATAAATCACATACAGTACTTTGCAAGAATAGTAATGCAAGATGCTGTGACTTTTTGGGCATGAAAATAAAAGAAAAAAAAAGCCATATAGCAGTAATAAAAAGAAACATATGGATGACAATACAGATGAAAAATAGTTCGGGTTTACAAGATCTGGGAATTTGCCATTCTCATTATTAGATTATTTATTTTAAGGTGCCATTAATTCCAAGGTATATATTATAACTGGTTTACACTCTGCCCACATCCTGTCAAGTAATGCAGCATATACAGTGCTCAGCATAAATCAGTACACCTCCTTTGAAAAGTAAGATTTTATTCAATATCTCACTGAATACATGAATATAAGAACAAATTCCACTGTTTTGACAAGACTGCGTTTCATCACAAAATCTTCTGTTTTGCACACATTTTTTGATGCAAAAATAAGTACACCCCCACATAAAAAAAACTAGCACACTTAGTATTTTGTACAACCTCAATGATGTTTAAAGCCAGCACCAAATCTTCTAGGCATGGAGTGAACAAGTTGGCGTGCACGTCTACCAAGGGCATGGAGTGATGGTAGCATCTTCTCTCTCACTACAGAGCAGGACATCTGAATTCATGATACCATCTATGAAATGTAGCTCCCCAACACCAGCAGCACTCATCCAGATAAGGATAATGCCATCACCATTTTTCTCTGTAGGCACCATGCTTTTAGAAATTTCTCTGTCTTTACCAACTTTTGTGAAAAATAGGTTGCTGTGAGGTAGGTGCGCATAACGTCTACTAGACACCAGTGTACCCATGTCTGGAAAAACAGGTGGCATCCACCTGAAAAAAATGTGTGCACATGCACTGAGGCTCTTACTGAATTTGAGCAAGTTTTTTTAATAGGATCTTAGTTCCAGTGAATTGAAATATTAATTTATAGCATACGGAGACCATTGCATGCTTCCAACAGTTTGGTAACAAAGGAAACAGTTTTGGGAAGGCCCCTTTCTGCTATGGTACGACTGGGTGCCAGTGCACAAAGGCATGGTTGGGTGAGTTTAGCATGGAAAAACTTGACTGGGCTGCTCAGAGCCCTGACCTCAACCCCATCAAAACATCTTTGTGATTAGCTAGTATGGAGTTTTCGATGCTAGCCCTCTGGTCCAACGTCAATGTCTGACCTCACTAATGCTCTCATGGTTGAATGGGAAACAATTCCTTCAAACAGACAACAAAATCTTGAAGGAACAATTGCCAGAAGAGAGAAAGCTGTTTTAACTGGAAAGAAGGGACCAAACGGGATGTCATAAAAGCATAGTGTGTAGATGGCCCGATATACCTATATAGGACTTGCCTAGCGATAGTCATAACATAATTGTAGTGCAACAGATACTACAAATCCTACATATAAGCCTCTGTCTTGTGTGCAAATAGTGTAGTGGATTCTAATGTAAGATAAGAATAAACCAGCTAACACCTTCTGAGAGGTGCTGGCTTGTTAATGTACTTAATACATTGGGTGGCAGAGGCTATTAAGCACCGTTAGTTATGTACTACACAATTCTGGGGTGTGAATAATTCCACAGTCACTGCCTCAATGTGGTTTCACTGTAATACATTTGCACCTCTTCAGTGCAGTCTCATACAGTAAACTGAAATATCTATTAACCCCTTCATATCCTTGCAATTTTCAGTTTTCATTTTTTTTCCTCCCCTTTTTACGAGAGTCACCAGTTATTCTGCCACATAGTGCACTGGAGACCAGGAAAAAATTCCAAGGGAGGTGAGATTGCTAAAAAAAAAAATAAAAAAAAAATGCAGTTCTACAATGTTTTGTGGGGGTTCTTTTTGGTATGGGGGAGGGGTTATTTACCATGTTCATTGTGTTGTAATCTGATTCCCCAGGTTAGTACGACAGTGCTGATACCAAACATGTATAGTTTTTTTTTGCTTGTTTTTGTTATTTCAGTGGTGAAAAAAATTCAGAAATTTGTAAAATAAAAATAATGTCACCATTTTACAAGATATAACATTTCTAATTTTTTTGATCTGAGGCTCTGTGAGAGCTTAATTTTTGCATACTGAGCTGATACCAACTTGGGGTAGATAGAATGTTTTTATCATCTTTTATTGGAATGTGGTGACCAAAAAAACCCCCACAATTCTCCCTTTTTGATTTTTTTATTGTTATGTTGTTTACTCATCAGATTTAATTTATTTTATATTTTGATAGATAGGACATTTCTTAATGTGGTGATACAAAATGTGTCGTTTTTTTATTGTTTTATTTTTAATAGGGCAAAAGGTGGGTGATTTGAAGTTTGTTTATTTTTTACAGTATTTAATAGTTCCCTTAGGGGACTTGATGCAGAAATTATGATTTCCTATGAACGCTGGCTTGCAGATGGCATTCACAGGAGGATCGTGATAATAGACATGGGGGTCAGCTGATGACCCCCCTGGCTCTCATGACAATCGATTTGGCGCACCACGATCACTTGACGGGTGCACCGATGGGTAGGATTAGTGACACGCTTCCTGTCAGTGTGTGTTGAATACGCTGTCAGAGATTGACAGCGGCATTTAACTGGTTAATAGCCATGGCTGTTAGACGCACTTGATGGCTGATTAAAGCAAGTGTCAAGAAAGATGCGGACTCAGACAGTCATGGCGGATTCTCTTGGATGAGGAGAAGATGGAAAAAATAATTTCTCCATCTTTTCTATTGTGTTAGTCCATACAAATTGGACTGCACTCAGATGTCATCTGATTGCAATCCGGCGTTTTTCACACACTCCTTGAATTGCATGGCCGATTTTGTTAAAGGAGTACTGTTGGTGGTTCTTAAACCATTTTTGTCTGCTGATTCTGAATCTGAAATCAGAAGGTTCCTATTGGGCACCAATTTTTCATAATTTTGGTATTTCCAATAAATTTAGCCTACATTGCTCCTTGATACATTACTTTTTGGTTTTTAGGTGCTAGGATTGTTATAACTTTGCATTTTTCTTATCGAGTTGGTTTGTTTTCATACTTTGAGAGCTTCGTTGTTTCCAAGGTTGACAAATGCTTTTGGAGCTTCATTATCTCACTGTCCTTTGTGAGTAACAGTTGTATTTTTATCCCTAATTTTTCATTTACTTTAAAATGTTATTACAATAATTTTAATGTTAATTGTTTTCTTGCTCTTGTGCCGTAGCACATTCTTTTAAACATGTTGCGCAGTTGTGTAAAACTTCCCAACAACGTTTGCTACATGTGTGGTGAAGTGAATTTAATATGACAGAGAAGAATAACTCCAACTCTGAAGAAAAGTTATTTCCTGTATTTTCAGAACAAAATTGGAGATCAAGAAAAACTTTGGGCCCTCCAAGTTTGTTGCTCATCTTGTATTATACTTCTCGCAACGTGGCTCTATGATAAACCATGGCACATGTCATTTGCTGTTTCAATGGTATGGAGGAAGGCAAGAGACCATTCTACAGATTGCTATTTCTGTATGACAAGGAGTGCTGGAATAACAAGTAAAACAAGAGATTTGGTAAAATATCCAAACATTACTTCAGCAATTAGGCTGGTCTCACATAGGTTAGAGCTGCCAGTCCCCACTCCACCACCATCTTAGACCTTGAATCTGGAAGAAGATTCAGACACCAATTTGGTTGAAGAAGCTGGTTAAGAAGATCCTGATTCTAGGCCATGAATCTGGGGAGCCACAGAAACCAAACCAAGATGATCTAAATGATTTAGTTAGTGCTCTAAACCTATCAAAAAAATCAGGTGGAGCTTTTGGCTTTGAGGCTCAAAGGCTGGCACTTGCTGAGACAGGGGACCAAAATATGTTCTTTTCAAAATAGGCAGCAGGAGCTTCAATACTTATTTTCAATGGAAGGGAACTTGGTTTACTGCAACAATACAAACTTTCTGCTAGATGCAATGGGACAAGAGCACAAATCTCAAGAATGGACGCATAATGGAGATGAAAAACCATCTATTCCTCTTTTTTATGCAGCACATCTGACAAACATATGAAAATATGCACCTTCTGCTGTCAAAAATCTGTTACAGCAATATTTGTGGTGATAGCCTTAGTGCTTGGGTTAGAGCTTGGGTATGCAAAGTTTGGTTATTTTTATTGTGAATGGGACACCATAGACCGCAATTTTTTTTCCACAAAAAACGGCCACCAAGAAATAGCTTGACTAATGGAAGAAAGAATGTCCATCACCCACTTGTAGATCCAGAAGTTTTCCTTCTGCCACACCACATAAAACATGGGCTCATGAAGAACTTTGTGAAGACGATGGATCATGATAGTGAGGGTTTTGCATTCCTCCAAAACAAGTTTCCACAAATCATTGAGGCCAAAATAAAGGAAGGCATTTTTGTGGGGCCACAATTACGTGAAATTATGAAAGACACTAATTTTGATACAATACTAAGCGAGACTGAGGTACCGGCATAGGAGTTGTTAAAACATGTAGTGATGAACTTCCTTGGCAACCATAAAACCCCAAACTATAGAGATCTTGTGGCTGAATTGGAATGCAATTTGTCTCGAGATATTTACCTAGAAAATAAATATAAATATATATATATATATATATATATATATATATATATATATATATATATATATATATATATATATATATATATATATATATATATATATATATATACTCACATATATATATATATATACTCACATATATATATATTTTTTTTTTTTTTCTTTTCCCCGATAACCTTGGAGCTGTCATGAATGAGCATAAGTAGCAGTTTCATCAGATCATCATGCTACTTGAAGGCCATAATAAGGCTGCGTGCACACGTTGCATTTTTTACCGCGGAAACGCTGCGTTTAGAACCGCAGCGTTTCAGTGGCAAATTGCATGCGTTCAGCTTTCCCAGCAAAGTGTATGAGAAAGCCGAAAAATCAGTGCACACGCTGTGTTTCTAAACGCAGCGTTTTGGATGCCAAAAATCGGTGCGGAAAGAAAAGCAGCATGTCACTTCTTTTGTGCGTTGTTGCTGCGTTCTCTCCCCCATTGAAATCAATGATGCGGGTCAGACTGCAGCTACAACGCAGTTCGCTGCTTTTTTGTTGCGGTCTGCGGGCTTTGTCGGCATACAGAACGCAGGCATTTACCTGGAAGTGAGGTCAAGAGGTTTCCTGTTGACCTCACTTCCTGGCAAAGTTCAGGAAAGCCCCCGGTGTCACCAAAGTGCCCGCCCCGACCCCCCCCTCCCGAAAATCCAACATGGCCGCGCGCACAGCAGCGCACCGGCCGCCCTACTCCTCTGTTTCTGTCGCATGTGCAATAACACATGCAACAGAAAACTGCTCCCCAGGCCCTGCCAGGTCACCCCCTATTCCCCCCCGGTGTCTTCCGGTGTCCCCCGGTAACCCCCGTACCTGTCACAGCGCTGATCCCCCCCGCGGCCCCCTCCTTCACAGTGCGCGCCGGTCACATGTGCCGAGCAGCTGACAGCTTCCTGTGTTCAGTGTGAGCTGCGCTGACTGCTGCTCGGCACTGTGCATCTGTGACCCCGGGGAGAGTGGGTGCAGATTCTTTGCATCCACTCTCCTCAAATGGAGGGTCTGCACTACTAGAAAATGGGGGACACGTACCCTGAGCGTGCCCCCCATATTCTAGAAGGTCCAGAGGCGATGTGGGACGTCAAAAATGGATACTGCTGACCCAATTTTTTTTCTTTTCAATAAATTGGTCAAAGAGGGAATGTTTTTGGGGAGTGTTTTTTCAAATAAATTTTTTTTGTTGTCAATTTTTTTGATATTACTGTCAATTAGTTATGTCTGGTATCAAATAGACGCTGTGACATAACTAATTGCTGGGCTTGATGCCAGGTGACATTACACAACTGGTATCAACCCCATATATTACCCCGTTTGCCACCGCACCTGGGCGCGGGATGAGTTGGGGCGAAGTGCCAAAATTGGCGCATCTAATGGATGCGCCACTTCTGGGGCGGTTGCGGCCTGCTATTTTTAGGCTGGGAAGAGTCCAATAACCATGGCTCTTTCCACCCTGAGAATACCAGACCCCAGCTGTCAGCTTCACCTTGGCTGGTGATCTAATTTGGGGGGGACCCCACGTTTTTTTTTTTTTTAATTATGTATAAATAAAAAAAAAAAAAAGCAGCTTGGGGAGCCCTCCAAATTGATCACCAGACAAGATGAAGCTGTCAGCTGTGGTTTGCAGGCTACAGCTGTCTGCTTTACCCTGACTGGCTATCAAAAATAGGGGGGACCCCACGTCATTTATTTTAATTATTTTTTTTTTTGGGCTAAATACAAGGCTAGGCACCCTTTAGTGCCACATGAAAGGCACTAAAGGGCGCCAGCTTAGGGGTGCTTCACACATAGCGACAGCGACAACGACGTCGCTGTTACGTCACCATTTTCTGTGACGTAACAGCGACCTGGTAAGTTGCTGTTATGATCGCTGCTTAGCTGTCAAACACAGCGACGCAGCAGCGATCATAACATCGCTACATGTGCAGAGAGCAGGGAGCCGCGCACACTGCTTAGCGCTGGCTCCTTGCTCTCCTAGCTACAGTACACATCGGGTTAATTAACCCGATGTGTACTGCAGCTACATGTGCAGAGAGTCGGAGCCGGCAGCACAGGCAGCGTGAGAGCTGCGGAGGCTGGTAACTAAGGTAAATATCGGGTAACCACTTTGGTTACCCGATGTTTACCCTGGTTACAGCTTACCGCAGCTGCCAGATGCCGGCTCCTGCTCCCTGCTCGCTTCATTTCGTCGCTCTCTCGCTGTCACACACAGCGATCTGTGTGTCACAGCGGGAGAGCGCCTTTGAAGAAAACGAACCAAGGCTGTGTGTAACGAGCAGCGATCTCGCAGCAGGGGCCAGATCGCTGCTCAGTGTCACACACAGCGAAATCGCTAATGAGGTCACTGTTGCGTCACCAAAACCGTGCCGTAGCAGCGATTTCGGTAGCGATCTCGCTATGTGTGAAGCACCCTTTAGAATATGCAGGGGGGGTGGGACGTTATATATATGTTTGACATCCATTGACACATTTTAGGCTGTGTGCCCACAATCAGGGTTTGCAGCGTTATGGGTGCAGAGTGTTTTCCCTGCGTCCATAACGCTGCGTTGTGCAGTAGAAGCACAGTGGAAGGAATTTTAGAAATCCCGTGCCCACTGTGCTTCTCTTCTCCGCAGCATAAACTGACCTGTTCCAGCTTCCCGAGCCTCAGCATGTCAATTTATGCTGCGGAGACAAGAGTGTTCTCTGCAGGTAGCACAGAGCTCCACAGCAGCCTGAACCCAAATCGTGGGCATGGGCAGCTGCGTTCTCCCGTGGACAACACTCACATCTCTGCAGGAAGGCTGGCACTGTGTACTGGATGTACTGTGGCACTGTCTCTGGATCTTGTGGTCAAAAACGCACCTGAAGAAAACGCATGAAAAACGCATGTGTTTTTGATGCGTTTTTTCCCAAAACGCAATGTTTACAATTCTCCCCTCTGCCAGAGGGTGCGTTTTTTTCCGCGCTGAAAAAAACGCAACGTGTGCACATAGCCTAAAGGGAAATGGACCCCAAAAATGCTTGCAGACTACTGTTGGGAACTAAACTGGGATGTGCCTGCACCTAAATATTCAAGAAAATCTAACCATTTGAGTTAAAAAAATAATTAACTAACTCAGTCCAATGAGAAATCTGACATGGGCACAGCTCATAGACTAACATTGGTCTGATTGCGATCTGATGTTTTAAGCTCAGGTTGAAAATATGGTTGTGTGAACTTGGCCTCACATTGATATTCCTGATCTATGGCTGGGTTGTAACAGTAAGCCTACGTTCCCTTGTTGAGCTTTTGGTGAGTGTTAAATGTTGCAGATTTTCTTCACCATTTCTGAGTTGAATAAGGTTACTGTACTTACGTTTTTTCATTCCGTTTTTTAATGCGTACTATAAGCACATGTGCGTTTTTTTTAAGTTACATTTTTCCACATCTAATACTAGCCTGTGGGAAAAATCTGCACATAAAACTCAGCTTACTTGCAAGACAAATTGACATGTAGTGTATTTGAAGCACGCACAACAGGTGCAATATGCTGAGAGAAAAAAAAGCACAGTAGTCATGAGATTTCTATAATCTCATCCTCTTTGCTTGAACTGTAAGGCTATGTGCGCACTAGAAAATTGATTTTTCTCAAGAAAATTTCTTGAGAAACTTCTGGGAGTTAAAGATTACCGCACCTGCGGTAAAAAAACGCACCAAATCCGTGGGAAAAACGCATGCGTTTTTGCCGCGGTTTTGCCGCGGTTTTTCCGCAGGTTGGTCCCTGCAGTTTTTTAATGCTGAACAGAAATAAATAATATAGATAATCGATAGACAGAAATTGGATAGGGGGAAAGATGGATAGATGAATAGATAGATAGATGAGAAAGACCTATATAATGTCCCACCCCTCCTGCATATTCTAAGCTGGCACCCTTTAGTGACTTTCATGTGGCACTAAAGGGTGCCTAGCCTTGTATTTAGCCAAAAAATAAATAAATAATTAAAAAAAAATGACGTGGGGTTCCCCCTATTTTTGTAGCCAGCTAGGGTAAAGCAGACGGCTGCAGCCTGCAAACCACAGCTGGCAGCTTCACCTTGGTTGGTAATGCAAAACAGAGGGCACCCCATGCTGTTATTTTACATTAAATAAATAATTTAAAACAAAAAACGTGGGGTCCCCCCCAAATTGGATCATCAGCCAAGGTAAAGTGGACAGCTGGGGTCTGATATTCTCAGACTAGGGAGGTCCACTGTTATTGGACACTCCCCAGCCTAAAAATGGCAGGCTGCAGCCGCCCCAGAAGTGGCACATCCATTAGACGTGCCAATCCTGGCGCTTCGCCCCAACTCATCCCGTTGCCCTGGTGCGGTGGCAAACGAGGTAATATATGGCTTTGATGCCAGATGTGTAATGTCACCTGGCATCAAGCCCTGGGGTTAGTGATGTCACGCGTCTATCAGATACCTGACATCACAAACCCAGTCAGTAAGAAATATAAAATAGGCAACAAAAAAAGTTTTATTTGAAAAAAAACACTCCCCACATCCCCTCTTTCACCAATTTATTGATAAGAACATTCAATTCCACGTCCGGCGTAATCCAGTAAGGGGGGGCGTCCCACGGCGATCCATACCATAGTCACTGTCCCAGTCCATGAAGAACAGAATGTTCCCCATTGGCTGGGAGAGCAATGCAGTGACCTGAGATAACATCAATAGCCCAGGTTACTGCAGGGCATGACAAGTGCTGCTGTCAGGAGGATAGATGAGATCATTACCTGCTGTGATGATCTCCTGCAGTCCTGCCATCAGCGCTGTCACTGACTTCTATGCCCGCCGCGTTGTCAGCAGTATCGTGAGAGCCCGTGACGTGACCGCTAGTGACAGTCTTGGGCCGCTCGCGAGACGGGCATAGACAGCAGTGACCGTGGTGACGTCAGGAGGCAGGAGATCGTCACAGCAGGTAATGATCTCATCTCACCTCCTGACAGCAGCGCTCGGCATCCCCGCGGCTGCACGCGCTGCTGTGTGTCAGTGTCTGCCTGCGCTGCAGGGTGACAAGCTGCTGATACTGCGGGCAGACACTGACACTGCAGGGCAGGCAGCCGCGGGACACAGACTGCACGGGCACCTGGAGGTCACACGGAAGTGCTTCCTCTTCTGTCATAATGACATCACTCCCTGCAAAACCGCAGGGAGCGATGAGCATTACTGCAGGTAAATCGCGGCTATACCGGGGGTATACCGCACATCATTTGCTACCTGCGGTATACCCCCAGAATTTGGCGATTTACATTACAGTGAATGGAGTGAAACTCCGGGGGTATACCGCAGGTACCTGCGGAAAATAATGGACATGCTCATTTTCTCATGAAAGTTTCTTGAGAAAAATCCGCAGCGTGCGCACAGTTATTTTTTGTTCCCATAGGTTTTGCTGGGAAATGTCTGCAGAAAAATTTCAAACCTTTCTCAAGAAATTTCCTCGGTAAATCTGCGGCTAAAACGGCCTAGTGTGCACATAGCCTAAGACCCTGTGTTTCTGATGCAGTTATAATATACATCAAAAATTGTTTGGATAAGATCAACCTCTCAGTTGGCCTATATTAGCATTCCACTAACAATGTCTACTGTCAGAACCTGCTTTAGGCTTTGTGCGCACTAGAAATGTGAATTTTCTCAAGAAAATTTCTTGAGAAACTTCTGGGAGTGGAAGATTTCCGGACCAAATGTGGATTAGCAACGAATTTGCCGCGATTTTCCCGCAGGTTGTTCCCTGCGGATTTTGCAGGCTGTACTGCAGAAATCCGCAGGTACCTGCGGAAAAGAATTGACATGCTCATTTTCTCAAGAAATTTTCTCAAGAAAATTTCTTGAGAAAAATCCGCAGCGTGCGCACAGCTATTTTTTTTTTCTCATAGGATTTGCTGGGAAATGTCTGTACAAAGATTGCAGACATTTCTCAAGAAATTTCCGCAGCAAATCCGCGGGTAAATCCGTGGGTAAAATGGCCTAGTGCCCACATAGCCTTAATATAGAATAACCAAGGTGAAATGTTTTGGACACCCCTCTCGAGCACTGATTTTTTTTTTTTTTTTTTTTATTCAGCTGCATATGTATAAAATCCAGATCCTAGTCTGCCTTTACTAACATTTGTGATAGAATGGGTCATTGACAGTGGTGTAACTAGAGTCTAGTGGGCCTCGGTTCAGGATTTGGGCCTGCACCCCCTCTCCTTGCAGGTTAGTCAGATGTATTGGACTTTGTAGCATTCTAAATCCTTTAAACATATATATTTTTATATTCTGTCCCTCCTCCCATTATGTAATAATAACCCCATCTTGTACTAATGCCCCCCATTCTGGGTCCATCCTGATATATCCTCATGTGCAGCACCATGGATTTAACAGTGCCATAAATATAATAACACTATGTCCATATATATATATAAAATATATAACTCCCAAATAATGGTGTGTGTATGTATATGTGTGTGTATATCTATAATCTATCCTCACCCTGGGCTCATCTTGGGGTATATATATATATATATATATATATATATATATATATATATATATATATCTCCATCCTGGTATATATGGCCTCCATCCCAGTATATATATGGCCTTCCTGCTGGTATATATGTCCTCACCCTGATATATATGTCCTCACCCTGGGCCTGTCCTGGAAGATATGTCTCCCATCCTCCTACATATGTCCCCATCCTGAGCCCCATTCTAATATACAAGTCCCTCAGCTTGGGTCCCATTCTGGTATATATGGCCCCAAGCCTGAGTCTGGGCCCCATCCTGGTATTTCTATATGACCCCCAGCCTGAGCCCCATCCTGATAGAAATATATATATAATATGCGTGTGTGTATATATAATATATATATATTATAAATAAAATGCCCCGCAGCCTGAGCCTGTGCCACATCATCCTAGTGTTTGTGAGTGTGTGTGTGATATATTATGTCCTCCAGCTTGGGCCCAATACCTCATATACTCACCTACTTCAGGGTCCTGATGGCTCCAGCACTGTCATCCTGCGCACAAGACATTAGATAAGACAAGCGCTTAGCAATGTCAGCTCGTACGCTCTCATCGTGGCAGTACAGGGAGAAGGTGTCTCCTGGCACTACCACAGAGGTTAACTATATCGGCACTGCACACGCCGATAAAGTTAACAGTAGCAGTAGCTCCAGGTGGGCCACTTCTCTTCCCCCCAGCAGCTATGCTACTTAGGCTAAGTTCACATTTCCGCTAAAATCTATCAGTCACAATCCGCTGCTCTTGTAAACAGCGGAATCCGTTTAGCGGATTCCGCTGCTCCCATAGACTTGTATGAGCAGCGGATTGTGACTGATGATGCTGCGTTGCACCCTCCGCCCGACTGATCAGTCGTGGAACGACTGACCGCCGGGCGGGAGGAACGCAGCATGTAACGTTTTTTGAGCAGCGAGATCCGTCGGATTTCGCTGCGCATGCTCTCTGGCTCCCTGCACACGTCACCAGCTTTGGTTGGTTACCCGATATTTACCCTGGTTACGGTGCAAGGAGCCAGCGCTAAGCGGTGTAGGCCCGTAACCAAGGTAAATATCGGGTAACCAAGGTAAACATCGGGTGCTTTGCTGTTACCCGATATTTAGGCTGGTTACGTGTGCAGGGAGGCCGACACTTCCCCGCTCGGCCCCGCCCCCTCCCGCACTCCGCACATGTATGTACACACACACACATACACACACCTGTCCCCAGCCATGCAGACAAGCACTGACACCCTCGTCTGGCCCCGCCCCCTGCTCGGCTCCGCCCCCTCCCGCACTCTGCACATGTATGTACACACACACACATACACACACCTGTCCCCAGCCATGCAGACAAGCACTGCCACTGACACCCTCGTCTGGCCCCGCCCCCTGCTCGGCTCCTCCCCCTCCCGCACTTTGCATGTGCACACACATACATACATACATACATGCACATACACACACTCACTCACACATACACTCACCTGTCCCCAGCCATGCAGACCGCAGCACTTCTACTGACATCCTCAGCGCCTGGCCCCGCCCCCCGCTCGGCTCCGCCCCCTCCCGCACTTTGCATGTGCACACACATACATACATACACACACACATACATACATACATACATACATGCACATACACACACTCACTCACTCACAGATACACTCACCTGTCCCCAGCCATGCAGACCGCAGCACTTCTACTGACATCCTCAGCGCCTGGCCCTGCCCCCCGCTCGGCTCCGCCCCCTCCCGCACTTTGCATGTGCACACACATACATACATACACACACACATACATACATACATACATACATGCACATACACACACTCACTCACAGATACACTCACCTGTCCCCAGCCATGCAGACCGCAGCACTTCCACTGACATCCTCAGCGCCTGGCCCCGCCCCCCGCTCGGCTCCGCCCCCTCCCGCACTTTGCATGTGCACACACATACATACATACACACACACATACATACATACATACATACATGCACATACACACACTCACTCACTCACAGATACACTCACCTGTCCCCAGCCATGCAGACCGCAGCACTTCCACTGACATCCTCAGCGCCTGGCCCCGCCCCCCGCTCGGCTCCGCCCCCGAACTCCGCCCCCCGCACACAACGGAATCCGACAAAGAATTCTGTTCTTTGTCATCCGTTGTACAGCGTTGAACAGCGCATCAGTCACATGCGTCAAGCGACGCATGTGACTGATACAAATCAACGGAAATGTGAACTTAGCCTGACTGGAATGCATTTCAGCTGGATGTGCGTTTTCGGACGCACATCCAGCTGAAAGGACCCACAGTGGTCAGTGGGTCCCTGTACCCTCGAGCCAGGTTGCGACCCCTGTGACCGCGATCATTACGCCTGTGGTCACTATAAAGAGCTAGCACAATCAAGCATGGTCCTGTATTAGGATGACATCAGTGTAACAGGTCAGTGTGTGAATCTTCTCTTCTAAACATTTCATGAGCATCTGAGTGGGATTAATAAAGAGAAGCATTTAGGAATCGTAGCCATGAAGTTGCAGACCTCAGAAAGTTACAACGTGGTGTCACTAAGTTCAGAGGCCCAGAGTACATAAGTCTCCAATGTTTTGCAAAGTAACTGCATGCATACTTTACATCACAGAGCAATAACAAGGTTGTGTAGTAATGTTCCTAATATGTCTTAACAGAGGTCCTGCTTTCTTTTTGTAAAAACAAAAAAATGACCCAGAACATAAGTTGGTAAATGTGCTATAGGAGTATGTTCAAACAAAACCCAAAAGAAAAACACAAAATGAGCATATACCATATAAAAAGTATAGTCGAAGCACTGTGCTTTTCTGCCGTTATTCACCGGAAGGTAAGAATTTAATATTAGAAAAATAAAAAATACCTATCACCACATCCACGAGAAGTAGGTACGCTCCTTTTTTAGTAAGGGGATACACGGAAAAAGCCAGTTGTTGTAACTGGAGAGTTCAAATGCAAAAAAAGGAAAATCCAGCAATTCCAAAATAGAATAAAATCTTGATTTATTGATACAAAATTAAAAGCATGACATACATGCTAGTGCACAAGCACATACAAATGGTTATGCGTTTCGAACCGACAAGTTCTTGGTCATACCATAATAAAAGACAAAGCAGCTTCAATATTTATACAGACAACAAATCTAGACATCAAGGAAAATCAATCACATTTGTGATGGGCGTAAACCCAAAATGACATCATACACATGATAATTGGGACACCAATTCCAAACAAAAAAAGCAAAAGTACTCTTCTCTATATTTTGCCTATTTAATTCTATAGGATTCCAACCCCCCCTCACCCACCAAAAACTGGATCTCAAATGTATTAACCAATATATTTAATAGAAAATCCAGATTAAAAAAAAATGTAATTTTCGGAGGACACATTCCATTTCAGAGCAATTTTAAGTGTTACTACGGACCAATGAATATTTTCTGACCTTTATATTCTAGATTTCCAGAATTTTACTGTACAATATGGTGGGGATCTTTTGACTTTTAATTTGTTTTTTTTTTAATTTCTTATTTTTTTGGCTTTATTAACTCACCATTAAAACAGTGTAATCCATGTCATTATGTTCTTGATTGGCAACAGGCAGTAATTAGTGGCATGGTTTCAGCATGTACCGAGTGTCATGGATTTCTGTTAAACTTAATTATTAATAAACAGATGGGGCAATTCATTAGTGATATCACGCAGAGAAATGAAGACATGGCTGCATCATTAACAGACAAAATATGAAGTCGCGATGACATAAGATCGAGTCCCCAACACAACAGATAGTTAGAGCGTTCCTGCTTTTAAGAAAGATGAATTATTTTTTATGTTATCGTAGTTTCTAAATTCATTACCCATATGAAGGACAATTATTTAATGTTCCTGATATTGTCAGCAGGGCGGCTTCAGGCTACATCATTATTCTGTAAAGAAGAAACCTCATCCTCATACTCAGACATTTTCCTTACTGACATATTCTTAGCAAACATCATGTTTGAATGATAATTCTCTTGCTAGGCTTTATTAAAAATTTAGAAATTGATTTATAAACATTTTCTTTATCCGGGCTAGATATACTGTATTTTATATACGCCATTTGAGAATTCATAGAGACTGATAGAGGGGGATTTTCTGTTGAAGACCCTCATCTCTAGGCCAAAGGAGAGAGTGGTAACTGCATCTTTTTCTCAGGAGGACCTATCATGTCCTACACTGAATGGGCTCTATGTAAAGCATAATTTCCCTGTGTTGGTGCTATAGGAAATTGAGCATATACTACAAAATTTCCTGTATGCAAAGAGGTGGAGTATATGGAAACATGGCATTTGGGGGCACAGCATGATGATCAGGGTATAACCGTAAATAGGCAGAATTTTTCAGTTGGCAGGAAACCAAGTTTTTGGTGGGTCAGGGGAAGCAAGGAGGAAGATATTGGCACATGTTTCCTCTGACATGTGGATCATTTGACCCCACAACTCAAGCTCATTCCTATGGGGCCTTTGTGGGCAAAACATATTTAAAGCTGATCTGTCACTAGTTTTCATAGTACAATCTGCATACATTATGAAATAGATTTCATTCACCTGATGAGTCAAGTACACTTATTTTGAAAGTCCATCTTATTATGGCTCTATCTTCATGATAAAATGGTCATTTTATAAGTACAACTCATTTTAAAGAACATTCTATTAAAAGAATCTTCTATTGCTGCACATAACACAGATTTCACAAAAGTTTTAACACAACATACAAACTTCTGTGAAGTCTCCAAACTCCCATAGCTTAGCAAGGATGACAGTGCGCAGAATTGCAAACTGGTCACTACAAGAATAACATCCCGTCTTAGTCCCCTGCAGCAGCACATAGACATATTTTGGAGTGCAAAGCACACTTAAATGCTTCGGCAGCAGAGACAGAATGATCCTTTGTGGCGCCCCTGAGGCTTCTGTCGCCACAGAGGTACTGCACCTCAGCCAGAGGTGTGGTATCCCATCCTGAGTAAGAAGGGGGTCATCTACCGGTTCACAGACAAAATCTGCACACACCAATTGGTAGGTCACACACCGGGTCTGGGTTTAAGGCAGGACCCCATTAATGCTGAGAGTAGCGACCAGTATAACTGGTTATGGGGCCTAAAGTCCCATTCACTGGCATGAGGGGGTGGAGCCTAGCAAGGGGGAGTGTGGGAGGAGTCAGGGGAGTGGTGAGAGGAACCAGTCAGTTCAAGTTGAAAGTCAGTCAGAGAGAGACAGAAGAGAGAGAGGGAGTCGAAGAGTGTGTGAGGTGGTCTGTCAGGAAAGTGACAGTGGACAGAAAGACCTAGTCAGAAGCAGGTTTTTCTTGGTGAAGATCCTGCGGTCTTGCTGCATTGTGTGTACCGCCCCAGGGCTCGGCCGGCTGCCGAGCCGCTCGGATCCGTGCTCGTCGGTGGGTGGCTCGAGCTCTTCACGGACCCGGGGGTCACGTTGCTCTGAAAGGGGGTTGGAGCTACACGTAGGGACTTCGGTGGGGAGGTGCACGGCCGGAGCGGCGGTAGTTTGCAGGGGATTTAAGTTCGTGATGCCACCCATGGGTTGTGGTGAATGGATGGACACCACCGCTGCCGTTGACTAGGCTCCCGGGGACGGTGTTGCGCAGCTTGGTGTTGACCCCCTCCGTGGGTAGGGGGATGATGGTCCCAGGGGCCCGAGGGAGGTGCTGAGGCGCGGGGATGGATGCGTGCTGGGGTGTCGGTGCAGTGCGGCGCGGTGCGCAGCCCGAAGGCACTGGTGTACTCACTATGATAAACACACTGAAGTCTCTGGTAAACCAAACAACATGGTGAACGGTGCCCGCAGCCGGCTGCAGTTTTTCCCCTTTAACAGGTTGGTGGTTTCCGCCTTTCTCCTGCACCTCACTTGTGTAGAAATCACGACTCCTATGCCTGAGCAACGGTAGTCCGCTCCCAGCTTATGTGTCGGGAGAGCCCTCTTTGCCCGCGGACACTGGCCCCTCGGGTCTCTATGCCTGGGCGGTGGCTTTACCCCTATGGTTGGGCTGTTGTCTTCAGTCGGGTCTTATGTGGAAAAGGTCCTAAAGTCCAGTCCTCAATCAGATGATTTGACTCAGTCCAGTTGTTTCTGGGCCTCCTACTGGGTCTGAGTACCCCTCCTGGTGCTCCAGTTTCCAATCAGTTCCCCGGTTCGGTACCGGCAGGCCACTACCCTGTCCTGGTCCCTTACGGTTCCACCGGCCGTAATCCCAGCTCCTGCAGGCGGCCACCACCGTCTGCCTCCTGGCCAGAGGTGACTGGACTCCAACCCCGACACCTGGTGTAGACTTTGGCAGGCCTGAGCACAGGTTTGCCCTTGAACTTGACTCCACTCCACTCCACTCCACAGTCAAAGCTAATCTACTGGTTTTCCCGCCTCCGGGCCTGTGAACTCCTCGGTGGGCTGAGCCAACCACCTGGCTCCGCCCCCCAGGTGTGAACATCAAACCCGGAGGGAGGTGACAAAGGTTTTGTAGTTTGGCTGCTGTCACCTTACTAAGGGAGGGGGGTGTAGTACTACCTGGGATGACCTGGCTAGTCCAGGGCATCACATTGTGCACTCTGTATTTGATATCATTTTTAAGTCCATAAGCATGCGCTGTCTGGCTTTCTGTATCTGATATTTTCTAAGTCCATGAGCATGCTCAGTTTACATCTGTGAGATATTTCTAAAGTGGGCTTTACACGATAGTGATATCGGTACCGTTATCGCTAGCGTGTGTACCTGCCCCCATCGTTTGTGCGACACGGGCATATCTCTGCCCGTCGCGCACAAAATCTTGCACCCCCGTCACACGGCTTACCTGCCCTCTGGCCGGCGATCCGCCTCCTTTCTAAGGGGGCGGGTCGTGCGGCGTCACAGCAACGTCACACGGCAGGCGTCCAATAGAAGCATAGGGGCGGAGATGAGCGGGACGTAACATCCCGCCCCCTCCTTCCTTCCGCATAGCCAGTGGAGGCAGGTAAGGAGATGTTCCTTGCTCCTGCGGTGTCGCACACAGCGATGTGTGCTGCCGCAGGAACGAGGAGCAACATCGCTAATGAGAGGTAAATGATTTTTTGTTTTAGGACGACCTCTCTGCGGCAAACTATTTTGGCTGCTTTTGCGATCGTTTTAGATCGCACATACAGTAACTGTTACACGCTGCGATTTCGTTAAAGACGCTGGATGTGCGTCACTAACGACATGACCCCGACGAAAAAACATTAACGATATCGTAGCGTGTAAAGCCCCCTTAAGTCCATGAGTATGCTCAGTTTACAACTGTGAGATATTTTCTAAGTCCATGGGCATGCGCTGTTTTGTTCTTTGTATCTGCAGTGTGTTTTCTGTAAGTCTATGAGCATGCTCAGTTTACGTCTGTGAGATATTTTCTAAGTCCATGAGCATGCTCTGTTTTGTTCTCTGCATCTGATCTTTCCAAGTCCTAGAGCATGCTCAGTGTACATCTGTGAGATTTTTTCTAAGTGTATGCGTTCTTTCTCTGCATTTAATATTTTCTAAGTCCATGAGCATGCTCAGCTTACATCTGTGAGATTACTTATAATGCATTGTGGGATTACCCATACTTCATTGTGAACGAGATGAATGTCACATGATCGAACTTAAGCTGGTGTCACACATAACGACGACGACAACGACGTCGCTGCAACGTCACCATATTCTGTGACGTTGCAGCGACCTCAACAGCGACGTCGCTGTGTGTGACACATAACAACGATCAGACCCCTGCTGCGAAATCGTTGCTCGCTCCTGAATGCTCGAAGTCATTTTTTGATCGCTGCTATCCCGCTGCGCCATGCTGATAAGCTGATAATCCTTGTGTTTGACACCGCAGCAGCGACGCTACGCTACGTTTGAAACCACACAACGACTGTCGATGTCGCTATGATCGCTGCTCCGTCGCTGCTTTTTCTAACATGTTTGACAGCTTACTAACGATCATCGATGGTCGCTGCTACGTCACAGAATATGGTGACGTTGCAGCGACGTCGTTGTCGTCGTCGTTATGTGTGACCCCAGCTTAAGATCCCGGATGTTTGTTCTGATAGGCGGCAGGTGTACCTGCTGGGAAGCTATTCATTGGTGGACTTTATTGACTGACAGATTAACAACCCTATTACAGAGGGGGACATAAAGTCACACTAAACTGTAGAAATGCCTGGAGTTATATCTGTCACCTTGATAGGTGCTTACTTATGAGTGACTGATATATTGGCAAATCATAATGTAGAACCCATAACATTGATCGATCAAATCCAATTGAAGTGTGAATGGAAGTTATCCTAAGTTTGATTTGGCCACTGGTGTCCACCACTATTGGTAGCCCTATGGTGAGGTCACCATCAGAGGTTTTAAAAGGGGACGTAACCGTTTTTCAGCGTTCTATAGCCTCAGCCCCCTGATGAAGCCAGTCATGGCGAAACATGTCGGGGAGGCTATTAGCTGTTAGGTAGTTTTTAACAGGCAGTGTAGGTTATAGCCAGCCATATTATGTTAGGAATTATCCAGAGTAGTGTTGGTCCGCGGCCGCCTTCATCTAATACGGAATTGGCCTCCCACCTGCCAATTTTAATTCTTGTCCAATTATATAATTTAATAAAGTTTATTTGATTAGGTCTTTAGTTAGGGTACCTCTTGTTGCCCTTCGGGCAAATAGTGTTTGCTAGGCCAGGGGAAATAGAAGGAAGGGATTCCAGTGTGCCACGGATGTGCGGATGCCCCGTGGACTTGTTCCATTAGAAATACCGGGTGGAGGAATCAGGCTGCAACACAGGGACGGTCCCTAGGCTGAAAGAAGGAAGACATTACTTTTAGCAAAACCGACGGCCCGGGAGATCGCTTCAGGTGCCCGAGACCACAACCTGCCACAGATCACCTGCAAAGGGGAGCAATAAAAGACCTAGGTCAGCCACCCTTTGGACAGGCTCGGTGGCGGAGGAGCAGGACAGCCTAGTGCAGTTCGGCGCTAGCGAGACAGCCAGAAAGGACACATTGAGGGGTGCACCGGTACTGACCCTTGAACTATTCGGGATCAGCGGAGGCCCATGACAGCGGATCCTGGCATACCGCGGGCAATCAGTCAGCTGCAGTGTTGAAACTAACAGTGAGTAAACATCTTGACTACAAGTTCCGTGTCGTCTGCTTTGTCTCGCACCTCATCAATAGACACCATAGACTTTTCCAAAGGTTACCCCGGGGTACCTGCTCCACCTGTGGGGAGCAAGAAACACCTCAGCTGCCACAACATCAGCCCCGGAGGTCCCTTCCAGCAGCTGTGGCTCCATAGCCGCAAAATTCCACAGGTGGCGTCACGAATTTCAATAAACTACAACTCCCATCATCACCTCCCCCATCAGCCACGTTAATTGACTCCGCCAGGGTCACGGAGTCGGGCCCCGCCACCGCTGACCACTCCGGACTAGTCCGGCCTGACACAGAGTCCCCTCTGGCCCTGGGCGGGTGAGTCACCTTCTTTACTGGCCACCACAGTTAATAATAATAATAATAATAATATTTATTATTATAGCGCCATTTTATTCCCTGGCGCTTTACAAGTGAAAAGGGTATACATAGAATCAAGTACAATAATCATGAACAATACAAGACAAAGACTGGTACAGGAGGAAAGAGGACCCTGCCCGCGAGGGCTCACAGTCTACAGGGGATGGGTGAGGATACAGTAGGTGAGGACAGAGCTGGCTGCGCAGTGGTATACTGATCTGAGGGTTCTATTGGTACAGTTGTCCAGTTGCAGCCTGGTTCACCTGAGGACTATTGTATCCACCAGTGGGCTTCTCTTCCGAATGCACTTCATATTGTGACCCTGCTTAGACACCTGTTATATTTTCAGAGATGACGAGAAAGCTTTTGCCTCCTCTCCTAAGGAGTAGTGGTTCAACCCACTTTGTCCCTGTCACGATAGGTACAAGTACCAAGCAAAAGGTGAAAGGGAAGGGAAACCATGCATCCAGGGAAGGGGGAGATGGTGACACCTGACCAAACCTATCGCTTGGCCCTGGGTTCCCTCATTGCCTTAGGTTCGGCACCTATGCGCCAAGCAGGATACCTGACTCTAGACTGACCCTGTATCGGGGCACTAGGTAAGGAGTGGATGGGATGAGCGCTCTGTCAACGCCACTGAGCACTAAAGTACACACAACGATAACAAACAAGGGACGAAAACAACAAGTTATGTCCAGATGCCTCAGGAAGAGGAACTGCAAACAACAATCAGGTTGCACCAAAGGAATGTGAGCTGGCTGCTTGCACTGAAGACTTGTAAAGGGTAGATAACTTATCATCAGTACTGAGTATGGGTAAATGAGGGTATATGTAGACACCAAGGAAGTGCTGATAAAAAGCAGCTGAAAGGGTGAGGAACTACAGAGTCCTAAAGGGAAAGGGATGAAGCTAAAGCAGACGAGATACATAGTATACCAAATACATCACAAATACGGGGCGGCACGGTGGCTTAGTGGTTAGCACTGCAGTCTTGCAGCGCTGGGGTCCTGGGTTCAAATCCCACCAAGGACACCATCTGCAAGGAGTTTGTATGTTCTCCCCGTGTTTGTGTGGGTTTCCTCCGGGTTCTCCGGTTTCCTCCCACACTCCAAAAACATACAGATAGGGACTCTAGATTGTGAGCCCCAATGGGGACAGTATTGCCAATGTATGTAAAGCGCTATGGAATTAATAGCGCTATATAAATGAATAAAATTATTATTAATTATTATTATTATTATCAAGCAGGAGTGATAGAAGGTCAGGAAGCAGTTTGTGCAGCCAAACGCTGTGATTTTCTATTGCTAGACACGACAACACTGTCACCTATGATACCCATAACAGTCCATGGCATTATATAAACTGGCTATTCTGTGTTTCTTCTTGTGACCCTTCGTGGCACAGCACCTAGAAAGTATCACATTTTGTTTGTCCCCAGGCAAAATTGAGACCATGTCTTTTGCTTTCTTTCCTTTCTTCACTCCAGTGAATTGCAACATCCAAGGCTGTTGTCACATGATACAAACTACTGAGAACAGTGGGGACAGAGATGAGGGATTCTGCAGACAATGAAGATAGCAGGAGACGATAAACATACGAACTGTAATTGTTGTCTTGTATTACCCAACCATCATTTAGATATGCTCTTTAATACAGTACGTCCATCAATCTGCAGAAGGGTTAAGTGTGTATGTATTATTTTGAAATTTACATAAGAACAGTTTTATATGTAATATGTAGTTGGCTATATATGTTTAGTTGTGTTCACGTGTGTATTGTGTGTGATATGTAATTATGTACCTTTTTAATAGGTAGATACAGTATGTTTGTAATAAGTACTGATATACTGTATATTGCGAAATGTACGTACAGTCATGGCTGAAATTGGCACCCATGAAATTCTTTTCGAAAGTGAAGTATTTATCAAAATTATTGCAATTATACATGTTTTGTAATACATATGTTTATTTAACTTGTGTGTATTGTAACAACACAAAAAAATAGATAAATGCAGGCAACTTGAACATAATTTCATATAAAACTTCAAAAATGGGCTGGACAAAATTGTTGGCACCCTCAACTTATTATTGTAATAGTTGTACTCTCTTTGGAATAAATAACTGCAATCAATCCCCTCCTATAACCATCAACAAACTTCTTACACCTTTCAGCTGGAATTTATTTTGGACCACTCTATTTTTGCAAACTGCTTCAGGTTTCTCATATCTGAAAGGTGCCTTCTCCCAACAGCAATTTTAAGATTTCTCCACAGGTGTTCGATGGGAGTTAGATCCAGACTCATTGCTAGCCACTTCAGAACTCTACTGTTTCCATCCATTTCTGGGTGCTTCTTGAAGTATTTTTGGGATCATTTTGACCAAAAATGCATGGGTATTCACCAGATTTCATGATGCTTTGCACGCAGGAAAGGCACCTAGTGCCAGAGGCAGCAAAACAGCTTTGAACCTCCAACATATTTGACTGTAGGTACTGTGCCCTTTCCTTTATAGGCCTCATACCATTTTTGGTAAACAGCAGAATGATGTGCTTTATCAAAAAGCTCTATCTTGATATCATCTGTCCACAAGACACTTTCCCGTAATTATTTTAGCTTACACACATTTTGATCAAACTCCAGTCTAGCTTTTTGACAGCAGTGGGGTCCTCCTGGGTCCTGCCATAACGTTTCATTTGACTCAAATGTTGACACTGATGTACCCTGACCCTGCAGGACAGCTTGAATTATTTTGAAACTTGATTGGCGCAGCTTATCCACCATCTGGACTATCCTACATTGCACAATTTTAGCAACTTTTCTCTGCCATCCATATCCAGGGAGATTAGCTACAGTGTCATTGTCGCGGGCGGGGAGGAGGGTGTCGGCACACCGCGCTCACCCCTTCTGCTCGGGTCCGGCAGCTGCTCAGTGGTGGCTCGAGCTGTGGGCCGGATCCCGGGGTTTCTCGAGCGACACTCCTCGCCCGTGAGTGAAAGGGGGGTTTGTTGGGTGTGGGGATTGTTATAGTTCGTGACGCCACCCACGGTTGTGGTGATTGCACCACCGCTGCTCAGTATGGGGGTCCCGGGGATGGTGATGCGGAGCAGCCAGGTGTGGTGTTGCCCCTCCGTGGGTAGGGGTTGGTTATCCCAGGGCCCGGTGATGAGATGTAAAGTGTAGGGCCTGGAGGGCGCAGGGACGCGGGGGCAGCGCTGTGCCTTGCGGCACTGTGGTACTCACTCAGCCTGACACACGGACACAGTTTGTATGGTAAACCAACGGCTGGTAGGACGGTCCCACAGACGGCTGCACCTGCACTCCCGGTAGGTGACGGTGATGTCTCTCTTCCTTGCACCTGTGTTGACTGATGGTAGCGGTGGATTCCCTCCGGTTACCCGCTCCCCGGCTGCAATCTGGGCCGGAGGAGCTCTACACTTTGCCCGCAGGCGCTGGCCCTGGGGAAACTGGTGCCCTGGCGGTGGCGGTGTCTCCCCGGTTCAGGTTGGGCTATTGCCTTCACTCGGGACTTGGTTGTTGGGGGAGCTGCGTCCCCGTCACTGACGGATTTGGCAAATCTGGCGACTCCTAGCCTTGCCGGGGTCTGAGAGGCCCCTGCCCTGGTGCTGACTGTCCTTCGGAACACTGCTCCAGACCACCGGGCACACAGCCAACGGGGTCCTTCCAGGAACTTCCAAACGGTCCCCCTCCAGACAGTCACCGCCGTTGCTGACCTTGCTGTTCTGGCCCTCACAAAGCTGGACCCTTCAGGCTGTCTTTCTCTTCTGTCACTTTACTTGCTTTTCCTCCTTTTCTACTTTCACTTTCACTTTCTTAACTCCTCCACTTTAGCTCCTCACACTTGCCCTGCCTGGGCTAATCTGCCTGGTTACTTCCTGCCTCCAGAGCTGTGAGCTCCTTGGTGGGCGGAGCCAACCGCCTGGCCCACCCCCTGGTGTGCATCATCAACCTCTGGAGGAAGGCAACAAGGATTTGTGGTTAGCTGTGATGTGCCTACCTGGAGTGTGGGGTGTGGTGATGTTGTGACCTGTGTCCCCTGGCTTGCCCAGGGCGACACATCATGGGTTGTGAACTGCTTGTTTATGTTGTGCCCCGAGAACAAATAAACATAAAGATCTCTTGAGATAGACTTGTAACCTAGAGATTGACTTTTTTTTTTTTTTTAACAATTTTTGTTCCTAAGTCCTCAGACAGTTATGTTCCTCTCTTTTTGTTCTTCATGCTTAGTGTGGCACACACAATGCTAAGACTGAGTCATCTTCTCCCCTTTTTATCTGGCTTCAGGTGTAATTTTCATATTGCCCAAACCTTTTACTTGCCACAGTTGAGTTTGAACAAGCATCGCATGCTTGAAGCAATATTGTTTACCTACAATTTTAAAAAGGTGCCAACAGTTATGACTGGCCCATGTTTGGATTTTTGTGTGAAATATAAAAGGGTGTTGGCCAACTTGTTAGGCCATGATATGTGGAACCTGTTTGTAATGTATTATGATTTTTTTTTTTCTTACAGAAACAGAAGAATTCAATGCACACTCTGTTATTGGTTTTCATCACTGTACTGTTGAGACTAGTGGCTCAGACAGTCTCTTGTGTAGCAGAGGACATTATCCCTGCACAGTAAACAAAGAAACGCTGCCACGATGATATCCTCAACTATCCATATATCTGCTATTATCATTCCCTGGCCACCACTGACCAGTGATTGGCAGCAGCGTGCATGTGGGTAGTTGGATACATCATTGCTGCAAAATCAGTGGTGGATTTAATATATAATTTTTCATTATTTTATGCCATTTCTAGAATCTCAGGAAGTCAGAAAACTCCTTTATCATAGAACCATTGTAATTACTGAAGAATTTGCTGCTGGAAGTCACAATCTTCTATACCTGACAGAATCAATATTTTGTCTAAAGCGAGACTGGCAGAAGTATTCACCAGGCTCATTACGCGCTGTCTTGTTAGTTTGCTTCCTGGCGACAAATATGAAAAGCTTTTCACCAGTTGCTGTCTATAGTTTGGTTCTTTAGGCACATCATCATTTTTGTGTGTCCATCTACTTGTTGTTGGTTGTCCTTATTTTACCTTTAACTATTCCAAGCATAAACGGAACTATAAGATGAGTGAATATGCGCAATTTGGATAGTAAATTGATTTGATCAAGGATGCATTTATTATTTTACATTTAGTGAACCAACCAGCAGGATTTTTCCATATAAAGAAAAGGCTGTGCCATACTGGCACTAGCATGGTGATTAAAATCATACCTTCACTTTTCAGATTGAATCTTTGATTTGAAGAAAAAAAAAACAGTGATAAAGGTCCAGAAATTGGTGCATTCTTTGATCGACATGTACAGCGGGGTGAAACTTTATGGTTATTCCCATCTCTGATGAACATTATCGCTACGGCAGCATCACACGCACATACCTGCTCTGCGACGTCGCTCTGCGCGGCGAACCGCCTCCTTTCTAAGGGGGCAGTTCGTGCGGCGTCACAGCGACATCACACGGCAGGCATCCAATAGAAGCGGAGGGACGGAGATGAGCGGGACGTAACATCCCGCCCACTTCCTTCCTTCCGCATTGCCGGTGGAGGCAGGTAAGGAGATGTTCGTCACTCCTGCGGTGTCACACATAGCGATGTGTGCTGACGCAGGAACGACTAACATCGCTAATAATCTGAAAACGATTTTTTGTTTCAGGACGACCTTTCCGCAGCAAACCATTTTGATCGCTTTTGCGATCGTTTAAGGTCGCTCATAAGTGTCACACGCTGCGATCTCGTTAATGAAGCCGGATGTGCGTCACAAACACCATGACCCCGACGATAATTCATTAACGATATCGTAGTGTGTAAAGCCCGCTTTACTCACTGCGTCCTGGATGCTGTGGGTTATGACCTACGGGACCGCGAGTCTCCACAGGAGACCGCAGATGCTCGTACCCACAACCAGAGTTCAGTGCGCTGCGATCTCTAGCTTGTGTTCTTCTTACAGAGGACGCATGCGAATCCACAGCAAACAATTGACATGCTGTGGCTTGGAAAGATGCCCTGCAGGTCAGTGCTGTGGAAAAAACAAGCATAGTGGGCACGGGATTTTTAGAAAACCCATCCACTATGCATGTCTTATACAACGCAGCAGTTTGGACGCAGATAAAGCATGCTATGTCCAAAACGCTGCAAACACTGATCATGGGCACGCACGCTAAGAATCGCACAGCTCAAACAGTGACATTTTTAAGGTGTCAATGACAAGCAAAACAAGTATTACGAGGTCGTCACAATATTCTGACAGCCACATATTTTCTATAGATTAATTAGGAACAGCAGGAGCTAATTAACACCCTCATTGATAATACTGCACAACATATGTAGATCGAAACTGGTATTCTAACCTATAGATTAAGAATATTTCACAAAGCATTTCTTACATATACCAGCAAATTATATATATACACCCCAAAAAGTCCAAGAATTATTCATCAAGAACTATATAATATCCAGGTACCAAGGATGTGTTGTTTTTTTTCTGGTACTTTTATCTAGTTAATCACAGAAGAAAAAAATTAGTGCAAACTTACTAATGTGTCTAATGTGTTCATATCTATACTCATAAAAGGAGGTAGTTTATTGCTTCTTTTTGCACTGTGCGTTAAACACATGTAAGTCTCAAATGTACCAGCCCCCTCAAAAAAACAATCCCTTGTGCTTGCTTTACAAAAACACCAACCAACAATACCCATCTATGAAGATGGAAATAACCCTTTAAACAAAAAAAATTGCTTACTCCCATTATACCTGGCTATACTACAAGCTTACACAGTTTGTAGCTACGGGAAATGCTGGTTCTCATTGCACAGATTCAGTTAATGTAATTGGCCTTAAATGTAATGTTACATGGGAAAATGTAGCAATTACATCTCCATCAGAAGGAAAAAAATGTCTATCTAGTCTAGTGCCAGCCACCTATTGTTCTTCTATACTCATTTAAAAAAACATCACATCTTCAAGACTTGTAAGTCATCATAGCTATTCTCTGATGGGTTGAATTAATGTAAGGGGTTGGACTGGTTGCTTTCGCATTCCTTTCTCTGAAGAACCCAATCGCGTTGTTATATTGTCCTGTGAATTGTGTCCTGCATCTTCTTAGATAACGGATATGTGAATTGTGTAATGTATAGCAGTATTGTATGTTGTTGTTGCACTATAGGGCAAGAAGTAGTTAATTGTTGGGACTATCCCACAATGGGAGAAGTTAGCTCATAGGGAAAGAGATGGTTTTCTACTAGAAAGTTAGTTAAGATACAACAATGTGTGACAGAAATGGATGTATATTCTGTAGGCTGTCAATGCTGAATACAGTGGGTGACCTGTGGGAGCAAAAGGAGACTGAATTGAGGTAGCCTGATCCCAAAGTCTTGACCAAGATACAGAATGTGAGACAACGATGAGGCTAGAGATCGACCTTCTAGCAAAGTTGCTCCAGGCAGAAGGGTTTGAAGGATGGGACTTTAGCAACAAGGCCTCCAACCCTAAAAGGTAATGGGTTGTCATGGATTTGTACGTAAATAGAGTTTACTTTCCCAGGTAGAGGCTCACCAAGTGTTTGTCAGCGCAAGGCTCTAGTCTGACAATACTGGCAAATCCCTTTAACCCCACTCCGCTACGAGGAGAATAGATGTGGAACCACAGAAGGAGTAACTGTCACGAATTGTACTGTTGTGCTGGGCTGAGTTGTGCTAGGACTCACAGCACCAATAAGACTGGGAGCAACCCAGAGGGAGCTGAGACTGTGTCTGACGAAATGTTGTAAAACTTTAAAGACCTAGAAGTTATATGCCCGCTATCTCGTGTATAAAGTGCTCCTGAGTGTGAGAGAACATCATTGCAGCTAGTGCACGCCAACTGACAATTACAGATGAAGCATACCTTGGGGAATACTCCAGGGAAAAAGCAAATGGCTTATTCTGAAATTTCACCAAGAATTATAGAAATTCTTTACGTTTTTGTCTGTATATTTAAACATGGACAACGATGATATTACAGTGTACTTAAGGAACGTAATAATAACTAAGTAAAATTGTAAAGACTATATTTCTCATAAATCACAAGCATCATTAATAACTGTCATTTCCAGACCTATAAACTAAATATATCCGTGCAGACTTTTCTTCTATCATAAATCAAGTGCACAAGCATGCCGGTCTACAGAATCCATATTTCAGGGTCACATAAGATGCAATAAAGGCACCTGAAAAGATAATATTGGATCTGTATACATATTCTTTCTCAGCAACCTATTCGCGACTAGTATCCTGCACACACTTCTCATCTACTGAAGAAAGACTGCTTACTTGAGCATTTACGCACATCTGTCTCCGAGGCTCAATGTACATAGTTATTTTTAAACTTTGGCTGAGCCAGCTTGTAGTTCAGTGATTGGATGGAGAAGAGTTATGTGAGGTTTATCTAACTATTCCATGTGATCTCTTAGGACATCATAGAGAGATGTCCTCTAAAGAGGAGACCGAACAAAGGGTGGATCTTAAGGCTGCTTTACATGCGTCGATTTCATGTGCGATCGCACCCGCCCGCATCGTTTGTGCGCATGGGCAATTTGTTGCCCGTGTCGCGCAAAGTCGTAACACCCCGTCCCATGTACTTACCTTCCAAACGACCTCGCTGTGGGCGGTGAACATCCACTTCCTGAAGGGAGAGGGACGTTCGGCGTCACAGTGACGTCACACAGCCGCCGGCCAATAGACACGGAGGGGAGGAGATGAGCAGGACGTAAACATCCCGCCCACCTCCTTCCTTCCGCATTGCTGGCGGCCGCAGGTAAGCTGCAGTTCATCGTTCCCGGGGTGTCACACGGAGCGATGTGTGCTGCCCTCGGGAACAATAAACAAGCGGCGCAAAGAAGGACGTTCGATATTTATTTAGAAAATGAGCGATGTGTCAATGAGCAATAAGGTGAGTATTTTTGCTCATTCACAGTCGCTCGTAGCTGTCACACGCTATGATATGTCAAACGATGCCGGATGTGCGTCACTTACGACGTGACCCCGATGACATATCGTAGCGTGTAAAGCCCGCTTTACTCTGGTGGATCCAACCAACCACATTAAATTCAAGTGCATGTTTAGTAATTGCTGTCAGTTTCCTTTAAAGGGGATTCCCATCTAGTAATGTAATACGATATTACGAGAATATGCCACCACTTTGTCATCAGTGGGAACCCATCTCATGGGAACAATAATTTATCACTACATCGCCTACACAGTTTATCCCTGCCCAGCTGATGGTCGGAAGCCTCTTTAAAAAACTTACATTCAAAGCAAAGCAGTCACCGGATTATGCCGCCCTCATTACATTGAGTCTGCTGTTTTCCTGCCTCATCACAACTTGCTCCTATCTCTCTCACAAACCTAAGTACCATAACAGAAATGCATCTATCACGTGCCCAAAGTGTCTAGCAATATATCCAACATGCTATTTCTTGTTGCTGAATAAGCACCTGTCTCAGCTCTAGGGCCGAATTCTGCTCCCTTCACCTATCGGCTCTTTGCTATGCTTGACGTTGGGTTTCACAAGCTACCTTGCAAAGTGATGACCTCATCACTCAAGGCCTTTAAGTGCCAATTCACATACTCATATGAGTTTGAGTGTTAAGTAGCTTTGTTTTCAGTTACCTACTGATTTAGGGTTGACTCCCTACAACACTACACTACACTCCCTACAACTACAACACTGCTGCATCTGGGTACAGTCTTTACAAAAACATTTGCCTTCTCAACACTGCTTTCATTGGCTAACAATTTGCAGATTAATCCTTCCTTTACTGTAAGTATAATGAACTTTTACACTACTAACCATGCATCTTCAGTTTTTTGTGTCATTTGAGGCTGTGTCTTCTGGTGTTTCCTGCTCCGCTTATCTTCCTGCTGCCCAGCTTAACTTACTGACTGGTCCTCACTGTTCCACATGCCATCTGGTAAGTCCTGCTTACTGTGCCATCGCCTTTGGTCTGTGTTGTCCAGCTGTCTACCCTTCCTTGACTGATACAATCCACCTCATAAGCTAAGCCCATAGCACCAACATTTTTGCATTCTTCATATCCAACTACAGTATTTACACATATACAAGTATTTGTACAATGACAAACACAATTTTTGGTTGCAGAATGTCAGTACAAAGGGCTAGCCCGGGAGACCATACAGATATCTGTCACACGGAATTTTGCACAAACTTCGCCAACTGTTTATGGCAGTGTCGGTCTCTGTTCACATTGCAGATTCTGACACTCCATCTGGTAGTTTGTCCAGTGTCTGGGATCAACACAGGCAGACTCGGGCATCGACCTGCTCTGTGCTGCTTCATAGGCAGGCTAGCACGAGTTAATCTCTGCTAGTGTGCTTGTTAGGTTCCTGTAATCACTTGTGGTGGGGAAGCCAATCACAACTGCTCCCCTCCTATTTATGCTGGATAAAATCTTCTACCCATGCCAGCTTTAGATTATTCTGTGTTGGTCTGTGAGCTTTGGTGTCCCAGACATTCTGGTGAAAGTGCTGCTTTTGTTTGCAGCGGTTGTGGAGTTTACCCCTGTTGATATCTTATTGTCTTACACCTCTCTGTGTGCTTGCAGAGTAGCAGAGTTTTGGTTTTCCATGTCTGTCTATTTCTGTGGCTTTCAACACACTCCTGTACCATCCCACCCAGGAGTGAGAGGGGAAAAAGGTCTGGACTAGTCAGGAGTAGGGCCAAGAAGGAGACTCACCATTAGGAGTATTCCTGAAGCTAGGGATAACGTAGGGCCCCCTAGCTTGATGGTCCGCTTAGGATCCCAGTTTCCCGCTATCCCATGGCCATCGTGACAATATCCCACTGCAGCCATCAGTTTTCACGAACAGCACTCTGCTGTTTTGCACTACTGACGATTGACGGATTAGACTACAGCTGCTTTCAATACTAGGCCAATTATGTGGGAGCTCAAAGGGAGGGTATAGTATATACAAAACCGATTCCAAAGCCTGTGTATGATGTGTATGTGATATATTATATCCCAAGAAATACTACTAGCTGCCACCACCAATTGTTTATAGGCCAACTTGACACCCGTTAATGTAGTGTATGCCTTCAGGGAACAAGAGGAATTGAAGCTATTCAATTTTACATATTTAATCAAAAAAGTAGGCAGTGTTTATATGTTACAAAGAGGATAAAACAATACACAATATACGTTTACATAAAATAAAAAGGGAATAATGAAAGAAAATTGCTAAACCTGTGTCACAGAAATGGCTCAGATCTATGAAGGGAAGAACAATGCAATGAAATGTGCAATAATCCTACTCAGCAATGTATCTTCCTGGCACTGAACAGGGATCATAATTTGGCATTTACTTTTACTTTTATTAAACAATTTCCACCCACATACCTCCCCTGTGGTGACTCATTACAGGTCTGGTCATGGGATGTGGCTTCGATCTCTTGAAAATTAGGAGATCCCCAACTTTAAGGGTATCCTTGTCCGCCCCTGGAGGTCCCAGGTGGAAGATATTGAAGTCATATTACTTATCATGACGCTATCTGGCGTGGATAGCAGCATCCATATAGTAGTTATTAATTTGGGGCTGATAAGCTATATTGCACAAATATATAAAATATATGCAATTTTTTCCTCTTGGAATCACAATGCTGAAAATGTATCTGCCATAAATATCGGATTGATAATAACTCCAATATTTATCACTCATGACCAGCCCCCAAAAATCCGGTTGGTTCTTTTTAAAATTCAGCAGAGCTGATTTCAGGGGCGACATTTTTTTTTTGACGCCTCTCAAGCTCTGAGTATTCTAACTCCAGGCTTTTTGTCTGCTTATAGCAGATATACCAGTTTTAATTACCTGTCAACATCAGGAAGCTACTTCAATGAAGATGGAAGTGTCATCTCTCTTTCCCTATTTTAATTACTTTCTGTCTTCCCCAGTTATAATTAATATACAATGGGATTTTCTGAATTTTTTTTTTTTAATTCTGTCTATCACAGTTGAAGTGTGCCCACAATAAAATTACAGACCTCTCCATTCTTTACAGGTGGGAAAACTTGCTAAACTGACTGCTTATCAAATACTTATTACATGCTATAAAATAAAAAATAATTATTTGATCACCTACTAACCAGGAAAAATTCTGGCTGTCAGACCATTTTTTTTTTTAAGAAGCCCTCCTACGCTGCATTACATGTATTAATTGCACCTGATTTCAATTTGTTACCTGTATAAAAGACACCTGTCCAAACACTCAATCAATCACAAGCCAACCTCTCCACCATGGGCAAATCTAAAGAGCTGTCTAAAGACACCTGGGCCAAAATTGTAGACCTACACAAGGCTAGGATAGGCTACAGGACATTAGGCAACAACTGTTGGCGCAATTATTAGAAAATGGAAAAAACACAAGATGACTGTCAATCTTACTCGGTCTGGGGTTGCATGCAAGATCTTGTCTCGTGGGGTAAGAATGATTCTGAGAAAGGTCAGGAATCAGCCCAGAACCACACAGGAGGACCTAGTCAATGACCTGAAGATAGCTGGGACCACAGTTTCAAGGATTACCATTAGTAACACACTACACCATGATGGATTAAAATCATACTGGGCATGCAAGGTCCCCCTGCTCAGGCCAGCACATGTCAAGGGCCGTTTGAAGTTCCCCAATTACCATCAGGATGATTCAGAGGAGGCATAGGAGAAGGTCATGTAGTTTGATGAGACCAAAATAGAACTTTTTGGTATCCACTCCACTTGCCATATTTGGAGGAATAAGAAGGATGAGTACAACCCCAAGAACACTGTCCCAACCGTAAAGCATTGGGGTGGAAACATTATACTTTGGGTATGCTTTTCTGCAAAGGGGACAGGACAAATGCACTGTATTGAAGGGAGGATGTATGGGGTCATGTATCTGGAGATTTTTGTCAACAACCTCTTTCCCTCAGTAAAAGCATTGAAGATGGGTCATAGCTGGGTCTTCCAGCATGACAAAGGCCTGAAACACACAGCCAGGGCAACTAAGGCATTGCTCTGTAAGAAGTATTTTAAGGTCCTGGAGTGGCCTAGCCAGGCTCAAGACCTGAACTCAATAAAAAATCTTTGGAGGGAGCTTTAACTAATTGTTGCCCAGCGGCAGCCCTGAAACCTGAAAGATTTGAAAAAGATCTGTATGGAGAAGTGGGCCAAAATCCCTGCTGCAGTGTGTGCAAACTTTGGTCATGAACTACAGGATACGACTGACCTTTTGTCATTGCAAACAAAGGTTATTCAGCAAATATTAAATTCAGTTTTCCTTATTGTACCAAGTACATATTTCATGCAATAAAATGAAAATTAATTATTTTAAAAATGCAATATGATTTTCTGGATTTTTTTCTTTTTATTCTGTCTGTCACAGTTGAAGTGTACCTACGATAAAAAATTATAGACCTCTTCATTCTCTGTAGGTTGCAAAACTTGCAGAATCGGCATGGTATCACATACTTATTTTCTTCCCCACTGTTTGTGGCGACCCTGAGGCTCCAGTCGCCACAGATTACTGCACCTCATTTAAGGTGCGGTATTTGCCTCGGGTAAGGAAGGGGTTAATCCCCGGTCTTCCACATTCACACCTTACATAAAGCTTAGGAGCCTTCTCACTGGGGAGCTGGACTAGGGTAGGCAGGGATTTGGCCAACACAAAGCTTGAGACTGTCCCGGTCACTAGGACAGCCTCCTGGGGGGTGGATTCCACTGGGGGTAGAAATAGGAGCAAACTCACACAATCGCAAGTTAGTTGACCCGGGACACCAGTTCTGGGACACGACACCATCACCACTTCCTTCTCTTCTCTTCACGGGGCCTGCGGCTTGGAGCGGAGCGCTCAGCCCAGGTTCCTCACGGCTGGAAGGGCAACTCTGAAAAAGGACTTTCTTCTTTCAAACACCGGTGACTTCTAACTTATCGGAAGATCGATGAGGCACATCACAGCGGGTGACCGGTACTACCTGGGCGAGCGGCACAAAGAGTGAGTAAAGACACCTGGAACCGCAGCAATTGACACGAACTCTTATTACCGGCGTCGCCGCCGCGCGCCTCGGCGCCGAAGGCCATCGCCATCACTACTCCCCTCATCATCCTTCTTGGGGCCCGCTCCACCTATTGGGGAGCAATAACATCTTCGGCTGCCAATACCATCCGCCCTGGAGAACAGCGACAGCAGCGGCGGCTAATCTCTGGCTTTCGTACCACAGGTGGTGTCACGACAATCCTCCTACTGCAACCCCCATTATCCTCCCTCCTTATTGGTGTACACCTCGGGGCACGAAGCCGGGCAGGCCACCGTAACATTCCAGACAACCACACCGGCACAGTGATGTGTAACTCGGGTACGAGACTCAGTGCTTGACTCCCCCTGCCCCCTGGCTGCTACATTTACTCTTGAAAATCAAATAAATATCAAACCACAATAAGAAAGCTGTTCAACTTCGTTATATATGAGCTCAGTCAGGTTATTAGTAATTGTGTAAGTATCATCTTGTTGACTTATTCCAACCAAGTACAAGTGTAGCTCTCAGCTATAATGCAGGCAGCAGATTTAATAAAATATAAGTAATGTAATAGTTACTCATATCTAGTTATAAACTGTTTTTCAAGGTGGTAAAGTCCACTAATGGGGATTTCAATTACTTGGATAACCTAACCACTTCTCATTTTATTTTTGTATTATAAATTGAAAGATACAATTAAAGAAGTTGTCGGGCCACAAAATCCAACAGAATTCTGCCCCAGCACCTGATAGATAAACACTATGTAATGAAAACTATATATAGCTCCTAATGTGAGTCTGTAGTAGATCTATACACTGTGTGTATTGTATAATACACACACACACTTTAAGTTATAAAATGTTACATAATACAGTTTCCCATGCCCCATACATCATAATGCGCTGGGCACACCGTCGGGCGAACAGCGCTGACGGTGTCCCAGACAGCAAGTGGGTCCCCCTGCTGGTCCAGGACCGTGGCACATACAGTACACTGGAGAAGGCAGAGCACAGATATCGGCACGCAGGGTGCGGGGGAGAGTACGGAATGTGGGGAGGGGCCAGGATTGCGTTGCACTGTACCTGGACGGTTGCAGGGTGGCAACATGACATCAGCTGTGATGCTTATCAACAAGGTCCTGCCCCTGTCGATGTGACATCACAGGAAGCAGCAGAATCCCAGCAGGAGCGGTCATATGACTGCTCTGACCTGGCGCATAGAGGCTGACAGCAGTGCAGGTAGGTAGCTGGTATCTATCTGCCCTTATATAGTCCAATGATTAAATAAAAAATAGGCAAAATAAGCCGGATAACCCCTTTTTAAATATTGAAATACAAAAAGGAATGTTATCATAGAGCCGGAGATTGCTGTCAATGTGTTTTTATCCTCTGCACACATACAGTATGTGCCCCCATAGAGATCACGCATTGATGTAAAGATGTGTGTATAAACGCATCATGATCCTGCAGCTACTGTCCCTGAGATCTGATGTATGCAGAATATGTGCGCGATACAAATAAGAATAGATTTGTGCAGTATAACTTTTATTCCAGCATTGTGCCTGATGTGCCAATATATGAACAATTTTCTAGAAAACTATGGCTCCTCTAGGAAATCATGCAGATTGTTACACAGTTCTATGACTAAAGCAAGTGCCAGGATATCATGTGTCAGATAAAAAAAAAACTGTCTAAAATGCTGCTTATTGCAACTAGCGACTAAAGGAACGGTCCCCTGGAAAGCTTTTGTACTATGGGCCCAGTTATCCCTCTGGCATGTGAGCGACATAGAAATCAAATTGTCTCTTATATCTAGAAATGAAGCTTCTATCAGCAGAAAATATGGGAAAAAGATAAAGATTTTTGTGAATAAAGAAGCTTTCTGTTCAGTCTTTTGAACTTCTTTTAACGGCTTCCAGTTTCCAAAGGATCACAAAATAGTTATAAGAAGTCGATTCTTCAGGCGGTTTACTAGTTAATGCTAATTTACAAAAAAGTGTCAACAGCAAAGATGTCACTAAAAATGCTCAGAAAATGACTTACAAGATGGCAAAAAAATGCTTCAATAATATAAATGAGGATTCCTGAATAATACTGTGCGATAGGTGCTGGGGACATCATACTATATGATATGAGATTATACTCTGTGAGCTGGGCTTCGGGGGCACTATAATGTGTTGGATGCTGTGTGGGGGCCATCATACTGTGTAAGGGGATGTTGTGAGCTTCATATTATGTCTAGAGCCTGTAGGGTACTGTGTTGGGAGACTATGGGGGGCATCATACTGTGTTGGGGGCTTTGGGGGCCCATGATATTGCTAGGGGAATATACTGTGAGGGCAACATTCTGTGGGCAGTTTACTAGGGGAATAACGCTGTGTGTGGGGGCATTATAATGAGTGGAGAGCTGTGGAGGCCATTTTATTGTGCTGGGTGACTGAGGGGACATCATACTGTTTGGTGGGATTTTGGGGTCCATCATAATGTGTGAGGGGGATGTGTGCACTTTAATATTTTGTGGGAGGCCTTGGTGGGATCATACTGTGAGGAGTCACAGCGGGGGCATCATACTGTAATACGGGCCATTATGGGGGCATCATACCGTGTCGGGCCATCATACAGTGGGAAGGTGAATATGGTGGTCTCATAGTGTGTGTTTTGAAGTAGACTACTCATAAAAGGGTTATTCCCATCTGTAGAGTATAGGTGATAACTTGTTCAAAATAGGGGTCCAACTGTTGGTACATCCACTGATCCGCAGAGAGATGAGCAGAAGATTGATATGTGCACTGCCACTGAATTCTCATTGGGACTGCTGGAAAGAGCCAAATGCTATACTTGGGTAACTCTAGTAGTGTTGTACAGAATGAATGGAGCCACATTGTTAATAGGTAGCCAACACTCCATTCAGGCAGGTTTAGCAGAGCCCACTTCAAAGGATCGGTGGGGATATCAGTGGTTGGACTTTAAAATCAGCAAGTTATCACCTATCATATAGACTTATATTAAAAAAAAATCTAAATATGCAAATAACCCTTTTTAAAGGGTATGCCCTTTACTTGGACAATCCCTTCTCATTCCCCTTGTTTGCCCCCTGTAAAACAAATATGCCTTTACTCCCCTCCGGTGTGACCGTGGTTCCGGCGGTGTCTGAAACCACGTTTCTGGGGCCTATGTCAAACCGTTATGACACGCAGGTGCCGCACCCAATCAGCACTCAGCATCTGTCTTCCCACCTTTGGACATTTGAGCAGGATGTGAGTGCTGCACTCACTTAATTCTGAAACATCCAAAGGCGGGGAGAAAGAGGCAGGCATTGATTAGTTTGGGGGGCCTGCGTGTCATAACAATGTCACGTGGGCCCGGGGAACGCGGCCTCAGAAATCCCTGGAACAGATATCTGATTTTTATGAGGGTGAATAAGGTGAATGAGAAGGAATTGTCCAAGTAGTGGACAACCCATTTAAGTAACTAAAGTGTATATATAAAAATATTTTACTCGCTTATATAGCACCATTATTTTCCATACTGCTTTTACAGACCTCATTATTATCACTGTCCACATTGGGGCGCAGAATCTAATTTCCCTATTAGTATGTCTTTGGAGGATAGTAGTAATCCAGAGTAAACAAGGAAACCCACACAAACACGTGAAGAACATAGAAACACCTTGCAGATGTTGTCCTTGGTGGACCGCATCACTGCAAAGCAACAGTACTCATCACTGAGCCACCATGCTACCCAACTAATTTATTTTCTTAAAAAAGTTTACTATTTAGTAACGTTTAGAGGTTAATCCTCTTTCACTGTCATGGATAACACAATGATATACCAGTGCTGGGAACATAACAACGTACCAGATCTGTGTTTTCTTTATACTTCAGATCAGACAGAGGCCAGACACCAGTGACTGTAAAGTGATGGCATATCATAGCGATAGCAGGAGCAGATGGAGAGAAGAGGGCTGCTGTGCAAGGACAGTATAAGGGCTCGTTTCAGGCCAACAGCTCTATTATGCACAATTCCACCTGCTTTGGAGGTAGAAGCGGGCAGCCATATCTCCTGGGTCCCTGTGTGGCTGCACACACTACACTAATGGTATGTGCGGCCTTGCATTATGAAGTGGGTAGAGCTATCTCTGGGAGAAGAAAAATATTTAGTGCATTTGTGCACATTTGTCTCCTTTTTAAAACTAATGCGGGTGTCACACTGTACGATCTATCGTGCAATCGCACGAGCGATCGGACCCGCCCCCGTCGTTTGTGCGTCATGGGCAAATCACTGCCCGTGTCGCACAAAGTCGTTAAACCGCCGTCACACATACTTACCTGCTGAGCGACCTCGCTGTGGGCGGCGAACATCCTCTTCCTGAAGGGGGAGGGACGTTCGGCGTCACAGCGACGTCATACAGCGGCCGCCCAATAGAAGCAGAGGGGTGGAGATGAGCGGGACGTAAACATCCCGCCCACCTCCTTCCTTCTATATAGCCGGCGGGTGCCGTGGGACGCAGGTAAGCTGTGTTCATTGTTCCCGGGGTGTCACACGGAGCGATGTATGCTACCCCGGGTACGATGAACAATCGGCTAAAAGAAAAATAAACTATTTTTTAAAAATGAGCGACGTGTGACAGATAAACGATTTGCATGCGATTTGCAAACGTTTTGCGTCGCTCGTAGGTGTCACACGGGACGACGTCGCAAACTATGCCGAATGTGCGCCACAAAAACGGTGACCCCGACGATATATCTCCCGATAGATCGTCTCGTGTGACGCCCGCATAAGGGTCCACACGATCCAATATTTGCAATTTAGTGAATTCACTTTTCTTTTTTTATGTAATATTTTAAGATGTTTTTTGTACCAAATTCTTCAAAAAGGCACATGTAGTTTATGAATTTGGCCCAAAATTACAAAAATGCCTTTATTTGTCTCTTTAATGATTTTTGAACCTTTTTAGGATGAAAAGTGGAAAATTCTCTAAACAGTTGCTTGTTTGTCTAAAAATATGGCAAATTGGAAACTCCGCCAGTAATTTTAGACATTTGATAGAACATTGGATAATCAAAGTTGTTAAGGAAACAGTGTTATAAAAAGAAAACTTTAAAATATGGTGCAAATACAAAAGCCACTAATAAAGAGCAAATTACTTCCGAAAAGTGGAGAAACAACGATGAAGGATCAGAGCCATAGACTCAGCTGAGAAGTTAACCCCAATTTTAGACACTATTCTGTCAACTTTGCTGAAAATATATTTCAGATTTCTATTCAAAACATGTAAGTGCTCCAAAAATAAATGCCATTTAACTTTGGCAAAGTGTAGTAATGACTGAGTTTCCGATATTGAGCTGCCTCCTACATTTCCTGTTTTCTGAACAATTTTTGCTGGATTATTAGTCATAGATTTACTTTAAAATGATAAAACTGGAGCCAGCAGAATGGATGAAACCCGTGTGCTGCTGGATAAGTAGCAGCAATACAGCTGGCATATAGGAAAGTCAATTTCTGGCCATAACCGAACCTTGTTACATATGAGTGCCGCTTCACAAAACCTACGTTTCCACCTACGTTGCCTAACCGTCAGCACCTGCAGTGATGTCATGGCCCCCACCTATACATAATGCAGGTATATTTATTGATGACTCTGATTCATGTGGATTCCTCCGGGTGTTATAGTGGAATTTTCAGGATTTTCACATCATGGTACAATTAATCCTTAATCCAGCCAGACATTAATATATTAGTTTCTGCCTGGAGTTCCCTTTAAACTGTAAAGGGAATTAGAATATATTTAGCATTTATAAACCAGAACTTTCAGAGCACAATGTTACAACGTAGCAAGTGATCTATTTACAAAGAGTATAAAACAGCACCACAAAGCAGTGACACAATGTAACCTCAGGAAGAAGTCACCAGAGCTGCCCCCAGACACAAACCGCTAAAGTAAACTTGATTGCTGTATGATGAGCATGGAGGAAACAAAGCATCTGCAGACTGAGTCTTGGGGTACAAGGTCAGGTTCAAACAGTCAATTGCTATTATTTCCAAAAACAAGCACATATGCCTAATAGCTGCAAGGGCTGCTCCTCAGATAGGATCCTGGCAGCAATGGCTGTCATCTGACAGCAGAACAGCAATGTCAGCAAAGATGTTTGGGAAGTCAGGCTTCCTCCCAACCCACTTTTCTCAGACACCCACCCACATAGGCACCCTTTCATGACCTGTACCTTCTGTATGGCAGCTGGAGGATAGGATGGTGTTAGGAGGTCTGAAGATGTAAGGCAGGTATCGAGAAAAGCATTTCATCTTCACATGAAGGGGGCAAGCACAGGCTGCTCAATCCATGAGGACCCTGCTGTCAGTCAGGGGTTGTAGATCCAAGGTCCAGTCATGTCTCCTGCATGGTAGAGAAGCCCAAAGATCCTCTGGAACCAGACCCCATCCTTGTGCCATCAGCAGCAGCAGCAGCTCAGCCTCCCATTACTGAAGCATATCCTGCTCCAACTCTGAAGCTCTCAAGCAGCCTGGGGAGGATCTTCATTGGCTGAAGCTCTGTAGAGCAGTATTTGCTGACTAAGTCAATCCTGCTTGTAAACACACTGTCACATCCACACACTGAGAACAAGCCTTCCTACATCAAGTGCAGGTCCTGCTAAGAATCCCTTCTTCCTTACAGGAAACCCCTGAGAAGTGTACACTCGAAATGTAGTGTGATCTCATACCAATGTTACTATTCTGCATCTGTGTTTTTGTTTTTTTGTGGAGCTGTAGCATAAATAACTCGATATTTCTAAATTGATTTTATATAGAGGTTGGAAAAAGATTGTTAAATAATAAAGTTTAGGATCACTTAGTAGTGTCAATACTTTGGTCACTGGACATCGAGTAACAGATCACTTTGAGGACAGAAAGCATGTAGGCTTTTTTTTCGACTGAGGCTGGTTTTCTAATAAATAATCCATGTAATCTACCGTAGATCAGGTTTTTGCTTTAGCTGTTAACCAAACACCATGAACTGTCATCAGGCTTTTTCATCAGTTTCTATTTAAAAACTGATGAGCCTTATTGAAAGACACAATGAAGTGTTTTGTAGTCCAGCTCCTTGAAGGCGTGACAACATTTGATGCTCTGAATTGATGTGAACGATGCCATAGCAGACTATGGGATTCATTCTTGTATCAAGTTCCCCCAATGTTTCACAGAGGGGAAATAAAACCTGATGGCTGGATATATGGACAAAACTGTCATTGAAGTTGCACAATTCTATTATGTAAGATCTGTGACACCCAGTAGATACACAAATAAAGTAACAAAATGAAAGAAATGTTAGTGATCTGCAATTTGCAACTTACATTTTTCACATCATCCCTGCATTTAGTAACATAACACTTGAAATTATTACTTGCAATGTTGAAATCCGACTGCAATTTTCATGTCATGGCCCTTGTGCAAGTCTATCCTAAAAGGATGCTACAAGTAAATGTGATACACATTTTTAGGCAACAGTTTTGGCCATGCCCCTAAATGAAAACCAGAGCACCTTCACACACTGATCAATTAGTGACTGATACCAGAGTCATGAGAATGACACCATAGTCACCATTTTAGCAAATTTTATAGTTGACCATGATTTTGGAAATTACTATGTATAGCAGTTTCCAAATTCATACCTTTTTGAGTATCTCAACCAACTCCTCAACAAGCTAGAACAATCTTATAATAAACTCTTTGGCTGCAGATAACTTCTTTGTGTTCCCTGTGATAAGTCATAAATGCTAACTCAGTTTTCAAGCTCTGGGATCCCCACAAACAATATAATGTAAGACTTGGTTTCCCTTTCCCTGATGCTGCATGGCCAAGGCTAGACGAAATTTGAATGGCGTGTCAGTAGATATTAAGAGCAAATCTCAGCGGCGCTCAACTGTTTCCAGCCATGCCATAAGCTCTCAATAGAGCAGCAAGGTCCATGCTGCACTGCCATCCTATTAAAGGGAACCTATCACCACTTTTTTTGTCTATAAGCTGCGGCCACCACCACCGGGCTCATATACAGCATTCTAACATGCTGTATATAAGAGCCCAGGCCGGGGGTGTAACATAAAAAACACTTTAATACTTACCTAACGGTCACGCAGTGGGCCTTATGGGCGTCTCCATTGTCCGGTGCCGGCGCCGCCTCTTTTGGCCATCTTTGTGCTCCTTCTTCTCTAGCCGTAGTCCATGATGGGTCCGATGTCATCCACACTCGCCGGCATTCAGGTCCTGAGCAGGCGCACTTTGATCTGTCCTGAGCAGGGCAGATCAAAGTATTGTAGTGCGCCTGCGCAGGAACGGCGAGTGTGTATGAAGTAGCCGCGTCATGCACCCAGGCTTCAGAAAGAGGACAAAGATGGCCGAAAGAGGAGGCGCAGGCACCAGACAACGGAGACGCTCATAAGGCCCACCGCAGCGACTGTTAGGTAAGTATTATAAAGTGGATTTTATGTTATACCCCCGGCCTGGGCTCTTATATACAGCATGTTAAAATGCTGTATATAAGAGCCCGGTGGTGGTGGCCACAGCTTATAGGTGAAAAAAGTGGTCACAGGTACCCTTTAAACTAGCCATGAGCGTGTGGCAATGAGGAATGGGGGAGCCATGCTCTCCGTTCCTTCAATTGGTGCCTTTCCCAGGAGGTGGACCTGGTCTGATTTAGGAGTTATCACTTATCTATTTTATATGCTTTTTGGAAAGATATCCCTTTAACAGCAGTGGTGGAATGATCGGTCTGTCCCAGTGCAATAATGGTCATGGCGTTTACCATCAGAACTACGATACATATAGCTTGCATTACCATACAGAAATATATTTTTTGCATTCTGTACCCTCAAATTTTGTGAATACTGTAAGACATAAAACAATGTGAGTCTTCAGCTGTTTCTGTACCTGCCTGAGACAAAGTAAACTGCAGCAGATCTCACGTTTGGCTTCCATGCTATACACATTTTTTCTCAAAGGGTTGTTAGACTTTCTTTTCTAGTACCTCTGCAAAGAGTTGACTTTGCTGAATGCTCAGTTAACAGAATTCACTTTAGTATAATCAGTTTATACGTTTATAGTAGACCAAGAATTTCACCATCTAACCCTAAAATATACTGTAAGTTTATTGAATTTGTTTAAAGAGGACCTTTCATCAAATGTTTCATGTTAAACTGGACCCACAATGTAAAAGTGACCTTAGAGCAGAAAAAAACTTTTTGTTATTTTTGTTTTTAATTTTACCTCGCTGTTGCAGATATTTGGTTATCATATTATTTGGCACATAAATAGTTAATTTTTTTTAAAGTCCGGGTGGGCATTATCAGAGAGATTTCATTCAGGGATCTGTACATCCTCCTCTTTCTAATGCTGACCAATCAAAAGCGAGCAGAGAGACACTGAGGACACTGGGGCGTGTCATGATTGGTCAACATCAGATAGAGGAAGATGTACACCCCTCCCCCCAGTAAAATCTCTCTGGTAATGCTAATTGAAGTTAAAAAAAGTAACTGTTTACATGCCAAACACCTGGATCACCAATATTTCCACAACAGAGAGGCAAAATTAAAAAACGAAAACAAGAAATGTGTCCAGTTCAACATGAAATAACAGTTTTAAGTGCCAAAAATGTTGATTGCTAATATCTCTGGAATGTTTTATTCTGCTCTAAGGCACTATTACAACCACTATGCTATTTAGTATTCTGGTCTATTAAAGAAATTGCAAAATAAATACCAATTACCTGATATTTTCACCTAGAAATAATGTTTTATTACCATTCCTATCACATTAGTCAAGGCAGTGATTCCAGTGATAACCACTTCCCAATGAAAAGGTATTTCTGTAAATGTTCCAAAGTGTTAATAGTTTCATTGGAAATAATAACTAATTTAGTCATTCAAATAATCTACTGAGCATCCATAACACTTTGTGCTTCATAATAAGTAATAGTTCACTAGATAATCAAAAGGATTTTAACTAACCGGTGTGATTGCTTGTTATTATACCCCCTTTCTAGGTCAAATAATAGATATTGAACTAGTTAACATGGGTGAAATTGATTAACTTTTAATTTGTCACCTTGAGAGACCATATACTCAGTTGGCTTTTCCAACAATAAAATGACCACCAGAAAGTGCTCTGCTCATTACACTGTTTGACAGCCAAATTGATTCAGAGACTAAAACAGGTGAACTAATTTTCAAGCTTCAGAGGAGGTTGTACTAAATTATGGCACCTTTCTTTCAGGCTTATAGAAAAATTGCATCTTTATTATTTCTTTTTTATTTTCTTATGATTCTTGCATTGTAAGTAGCTAGTCTATTAGATCTTCCATTTAGTCTAATGAGCCTTTTAATTATTCGGTCATCTCAGGGTGACCAATCAAAAACCGCCAGTTCAGCTCTGTTGATGTAATCCTAATTACAGTTCCCTCACCTACTTTTATAAATGCTCTCTGTGTAAGGTATACAGTTTTAGGATTTCTTAGTTTAGTTTCTTGTCATAATGACATATTTCTATGTTTTTTGGAGATATGCCACTTTGTTACATTAACAAAGCAGATCATTTTTGCTACATGTGTGGAGAAATCACAAAGGCGAAACTTGACTACTATGATAAGGAAAGCGTACAATCTGTATTTTGGCTGCAGAATCTGAGATCAAGACAAGAGTTTGGCTCCACACATATTTGAAAGTGTGGCGCCCCCGCACCAGCAGCCTGCCGCTGATGCTCTGATCCAGATCTGCGGTGGCTCGAGGGGTCTCCGGACCCGAGGGTCGGGGTCGCGCGGCCACCCGGAATAAAGGGGGTATTTACAGGGGATGCTGTGGAAAGTTTGTGCAGCCACCCGTGGTGCGTGATAAGATGGGAGAACCCGGTGGTGATGACTTCTACAAAACTTCCTCATCAATCTCACATTAACAGTTGCCATCAAACACCAAAATATACACACGTAGTCATAGCTGAAACTGTAACACCCTTGAAGCTGTTCCAGAAAATGAAGCATTTCTCTCAGAAAATTAATAACAATACACCCCCTAAACTTCCCCTCTCCATAATATCTTTCCTACACCACCCCTTTGTATAATATCCTCCACACACTGCCCCTCTGTATAATATCCCCCCACACACTGACCCTATGTAATATCCCCCCCGACACACTGCCCCTCTGGATAATATCCTCCCACACACTGCCCCTCAGTTTACTATTCACCCACACACACACTGCCTCTCTGTATAATATCCCCCGCACACACTGCTCCTTGCAGCACTTTGTTAGCAAATAAGTAGTGGGCACCACTGGGTAATAAATATATATTATTTAATGGAGGGGTGCTAACAAAAACTATGCAAAAAAATGAATTAATTATAACATGAGAGTAATAAAGCTGCATAGTAAAAAAATGTGCACACTCAGCTATTTATATACTGTATAAACATGACTTTTAAATGTTTGTTTTGTATCAATAAAAGCCAAGTTGATATATAAATCTATATGTCCCCCTCCTGGTATATATGTCCTCATCCTGGGTCCCTCCTGGTATGTATGTCCTCTTCCTGGTATATATGTCCCCACTTTGGGCCCCTCCTGGTATATACTGTATGCCCCCCTCCTGATGTACATGTCCCTATTTTGGGCCTCCCCTGGTATATATGTCCCCATCCTGGTTTATTTCTCCCCTTCCTGGTATACATGTCCTCCTCTTGGTATATACGTCCCCTTCCTGGGCAACTCCTGGTATACATGTCCCCATCCTGGTTTATTTGTCCAATTTCTGGTAAATATGTCGTCCTCCTGGTACATACTGTATGTCCCCATCCTTGGCCCCTCCTGGTATATATATGTCCCCTTCCTGGTGTGTGTGTGTGTGTGTATATAATATATATATATATACACCATTTAGGCCCTTTTGTGGAACATATATATGACTCCTGTTTTATATATGTCCCAAACTGGGCTCTTCCTGGTATATATGTCTGCTGCAAATGAGAAAAAAAACAACTGACATGCATGGTGTCCTCTCTGTGCTGCGATGCATTTCAGCTGAAAGTGTGCCCTTGGATGCTCATCCAGCTGAAGCAAAGCAGTTACTGGGGTTGGCCTGCACCCCTTCCACCCCCCGGCGATCATCCCGCTTCTCTCTTCAGCTCATGCAGTGCTTACCTTTCCCCACTGACTGCCACGTCCTTGCCACATCCGTGGCTCTGCGTTGCCTGCAGCAGTTTGATGGGCTTACAGCTTAATAACTTGATCATGCTGGGCTGCAGGATGATGTGCCCTTGACCTGCTCTGCCTCACTGACTCTGACACCACCTCATGGCTAATTTGCATCCGAGGTGCCTGAAACTCATTGCATGCAAATTATCCAAGTGGTAGCCAGCTGTGACACCAGTGAAGTAAGTATCCCAGCTGGGCCCGGGACCCCCTCTTCACCATGCTCCATTAGTAAGGGCAGTACTGCTCTGATGGCGGCCCTGCCAGCAGATGCCAGTGTCTAGGTCCACCGTCCACCAAAGCATACTCCAGTTCTCCGGTGGGCCCATCCGACCCTGTTCCTACCCATAGAACAAAAGTGTCAGTGCCCTTCATACTGTTTCCCTGCACAGTGACCTTTCCAATTTTCTGCAGGGAACTACAACTCAGCCCAGTCATGTATAGTATATTACTGTATGTTTTCATGGTACATCACTGAAGATATGACACTTTGATACAATGTAATGTAGTCAGTGTACAGCTTGCATAACAGCGTAAATTTGGTATGCCCTCTAATTCACACACAGCCATTAATGTCTAAACCGCTGGCAACAAAAGTGAGTACAACCCTAAGTGAACATGGCCAAATTGTGCCCAATTAGCCAATTTCCCTCCATGATGTCACATGATCCATTAGTGCTACCAGGTCTCGGGTGTGAATGGGGGAGTAGGTGAGTTAAATTTGGTGTTATTGCTCACACACTTTCTCATATTGGTCACTAAAAGTTCACCACAGCACCTTATGGCAAAGAATTCTCTGACGATGTGAAAACAAGAAGTGTTGCTCTATATAAAGATGGTCTAGGCTGTAAGAATATTGCCAACACTTTGAAACTGAGCTGCAGTACGATGGCCAAGACCATATAATGCGCCATGGTGGACCAAAGAAGATATCTTGAGGCTGTCTTTTCAAAATAGAAATATGTTATTTAGATGTTCATTTATTATACCATGCCTCTCCTCTGTGTGAAAATTTGTGTTTCTTCAGATACTTTGCTATACCATGCCTGATGTAACATCATTTATTTTATTTTTGTTAGCCATTAAAAGGTATCAGAACTACAAAATTACAATTTTGTTTTTCTCAATGAGAGCAATCAATCATTTTTCAACTGGCTAACACAGTAGCAAAACGTTTTTTTCTTTGTACGGAAGCAGAGCATTGTCCCCTCCTTTTGAAAACTGAGCTGCAGAGCAGTATTCCAGCATGTTAACAACCCCAAATATACCTCCAAGATGACCATGCCTTGCTGGAAAAACTGAGGGTAAATGTGCTGGAGTGGCCAAGCATGTCTGTAGACCTAAACTCTATTGAGCATCTGTGGGGCCTCCTCAAACGGAAGGTTGAGGAACCAAGGTCTTTAACATCCCCCAGCTCCGTGATGTCATCAGTTGAAGCTCTAGTGAACTCCATGCCCAAGAGGGTTAAGGCAATGCTTGATGATAATGGAAGCCCACAAAATATTGACATTTTGTGCACAATTTGGCCATTTTCACTTAGGGTTGTACTCACTTTAGTTGCCGGCAGTTTAGACATTAATGGCTGTGTGTTGAGTTATTTAGAGGGCACACAATTTTACACTGATACACAAGCTGTACACTTAAGCCAGAAAGTTGATGGGAGCATTGAAGAAAAATCCTTCAATAGCAGCCAGTAATATCTGATTAATACTTAGATTTGTTTTTGACATAAAACCACAATTTTAGGAGCATTACAGACACACCCAGGCCTTTTTTATCCAGCTATCCAGCTACAATTGACAATGCAAGTGATTTCCCTCCAAATATCTCTACAGCTCCTCAAAGTAAATCTAATACATGAAGAGCTACAGAGGCATCTGCCCACACTTTATCTGAATTTAATATAGTGTTATATGAAATTTATGGTAAAATGTACTATAGCGCATTGTCTGCGTCCTGTCCCTTTAAATCTGCAGCTACCTCTTTCACCATGGTAACTGCATTTAAACAGCCAATAGAATTGCTCAGTTTGAATAAAAAAAAAAGTTTGTTATCCTCAGTTTGTTACATCTTATCTGAGTGTGAAGACAGACACCAGCAATCTGCGGGAGATTTCTGGTATAAAACGTAATATAAGATACCGAGCAATGATACATCCACACTCACACAAGATACCTGGCGGCAATACATCCACCACCCACACTCACACAAGATATCAGGCGGCGATACATCCACCACCCGCGCTCACACAAGATACCAGGTGGTGATACATCCCCACCACCCGCACTCACACAAGAGATCAGGCGGCGATACATCCCCACCACCCGCACTCACACAAGATATCAGGCAGCGATACATCCACCACCCGCACTCACACAAGATACCAGGCGGCGATACATCCCCACCACCCGCACTCACACAAGATATCAGGCGGTGATACATCTGCCACCCGCACTCACACAAGATACCGGATGGTAATAAATCCACCACCCGCACTCACAAGATACTGGGTGGCGATACATCTGCCATCCACACTTGCACAAGATACTGGGCGGTGATACATCCACCACCCGCACTCACACAAGATACCGGGTGGCAATACATCCATTACCCACACTCACACAAGATACCCGGCAGCGATACAACCATCACACGCACTCCTAACAGGAGGGATCGGGCATCACTTGTTCCCATCAGACAACCCCTTTAGTGGAATTGATCAAATATGTAACGGGAAATATCTTTACATTTCCCAATCTCGTCCGTCGACATCAGCCCCTGAATATAGAGACCATGTTCTTCAGTGTTTTCAGGAACTGTACACCCAAGTCACAGAAATATGGATTAAGTACCCACAACCTCTTTTATAGAATTTCTATACATTATGACAGGCGAAAATATTAGTGGACGCCATGTGGACTGGATATTTTGCCAGTGTTGGATCAGATAGTATCCATCAGTATGTGAGTACTGACTGTTCCCTAGATTTAGGATTTCCACTTTAAAGGGTTATCCAGGAATATCTATTTATTTTATACTTTGGGCCTAGAACCTATCAGGCAGGTAGATGCGGACTAGCTGCCTGTTAGTTCTTAGGCCCATAGTAAAAAAAATTACTAAAATAGTCCCAGCTATCCCCTTTAATTTACTGTAACGTTAATGGGATCCATCAATTGGTGGAGGGATGAACTAGATGGACTAGGTCTTTCTTCAACCTATGTAACTATATTTAATGACAAAATGTATAATTGATGGATTAAGGTTGAACTAAATGGACCTACGTCTTTTTTTTTTTCAACCTATGTAATATATTGCAAGGGCCTAGTAAACACCAAAGATGCCCAGGATAACGTTATTCAAGTACTGAATAAAAAGGTTTGCAGCACGCTAGTCCTGCCTACACGAACTACTGACGTGGATGATGGGTCAGGGTCTTGCGAATCTAACTCCCACTCTAACTTCTTTGGTAATTTTGAAAGTAACTGTAGCATCAAAAAAGTAACAAAAAGCTTAAAAAGAAAAGATCATGAGAAATCGGCCTATTATTTAAATTGGGTTTTGTGTTCAATGAATTTTTTAATAATAAAATTTGTCATTTTTTTTTATCTTTTATCAATATCACAATTTTTATTGGAAATAGCACTTTAAAAAGCCCCAGTGTGAGAACTGGAATATTTTTGTCTCTAACTTCCTGTTGTTGCAGGAAATGTACAGTCATGGCCAAAAGTTTTGAGAATGACACCAAAATTATATTTTCACATGATCTGTTGCCCTCTGGTTTTTAATTGTGTTTGTCTGATGTTTACATCACATACAGAAATATAATTGCAATCATATTATGAGTACCAAAAGGTTATATTGACAGTTAGGATGAGTTAATGCAGCAAGTCAATATTTGCAGTGTTGACCCTTCTTCTTCAGGACCTCTGCAATTCTCCCTGGCATGCTCTCAATCAACTTCTGGACCAAATCCTGACTGATAGCTGTCCATTCTTGCATAAGCAATGCTTGCATTTTGCTAGAATTTGTTGGTTTTTGTTTGTCCACCCGTCTTTTGATGATTGCCCACAAGTTCTCAATGGGATTAAGATCTGGGGAGTTTCCAGGCCATGGACCCAAAATCTCTGTTTTGTTCCATGAGCCATTTAGTGATCACCTTTTGCTTTATGGCAAGGTGCTCCATCATGCTGGAAAAGGCATTGTTGGGCGCCAAACTGCTCTTGGACAGTTGGGAGAAGTTGCTTTTGGAGGACATTCTGGTACCATTCTTTATTCATGGCTGTGTTTTTAGGCAAGACTGTGAGTGAGCCGATTCCCTTGGCTGAGAAGCAACCCCACACATGAATCGTTTCAGGATGCTTAAAAGTTGGCATGAGACAAGACTGGTGGTAGTGCTCACCTCTTCTTCTCCTAATAAGCTGTTTTCCAGATGTTCCAAACAATCGAAAAGGGGATTCATCTGAGAAAATGACTTTACCCCAGTCCACTCCCTGTACCTTTTGCAGAATATCAGTCGGTCCCTGGTGTTTTTTCTGGAGAGAAGTGGCTTCTTTGCTGCCCTCCTTGAAACCAGGCCTTGCTCAAGCAGTCTCCGCCTCACAGTGCGTGCAGAAGCACTCACACCAGCCTGCTGCCATTGCTGAGCTAGCTCAGCACTGCTGGTAGTCCGATCCCGCAGCTGAAACAGTTTTAAGATACGGTCCTGGCGTTTGCTGGTCCTTCTTGGGCGCCCTGGAGACTTTTTTGGAAACAATGGAAGTTCTCTCCTTGAAGTTCTTGATGATGCGATAGATTGTTGACTGAGGTGCAATCTTTGTAGCTGCGATACTCTTCCCTGTTAGGCCATTTTTGTGCAGAGCAATGATGGCTGCACGTGTTTCTTTAGAGATAACCATGGTTAACTGAAGAGAAACAATGATATCAAGCACCAGCCTCCTTTTTAAAGTGTCCAGTGGTGTCATTCTTACTTAATCATGACTGATTGATCGCCAGCCCTGTCCTCATCAACACCCACACCTGTGTTAATGGAACAATCACTAAAACAATGTTAGCTGCTCCTTTTTAAGGCAGGAATGCAATGATGTTGAAATGTGTTTTGGGGGTTAAAGTTCATTTTCTTAGCCAATATTGACTTTGAAAGTAATTGCTGTTAAGCTGATCACTCTTTATGACATTCTGGAGTATATGCAAATTGCCATTAGAAAAACTTAAGCAGTAGACTTTGTAAAAATTAATATTTGTAACATACTCAAAATCTTTGGCCATGACTGTACATGAACATTAGCAGCAATGAACTGACTCCTGCCCTCTTTTTTGTACTGAAACCATCTAATGAGCGTGTGCAAAAGTCATTGTCAAGAAAGAGGGAGCCGGGTCAGCTGTATCATCACCTAGAGTGAATGGTGGCTCCTTGTTATCAGCTCTGTATAGAGGTGTTACCTGTCACAGTAATCCTGCCTCTGATGATAATGAATCTGCTGAAAACTCTTCTGAAAGTGCAAGAAATAAGAGCCTAAAAATTCCTAAATAGTTAGTGTGAATATTGCAAGATTTTTTTTTTTTTATAAAGATCATAATAAAATAAACAAATAAAAGAATACATGTAACATAAAAGCCCAGTTTAAACAATAGGTCATTTTAAATGACACATTCCTAATAAAAAAGTATAAATATAAGTATAAATATAAAAGTTTCCAATGGAAGCTCATAGCACCAGTGAGAATGTCACCTGAGCATAATCTATAGGGCAAGAAGGACAGTAATTCCCTTCATTTTCTCTGCAGCCCCTCAGAAAATACAGAGAGCTATACAGTGGTCTGTATTCTGCACTACTTGCAACACAGTAATCAGTAATGGCGCTCTGTCATGTCTTGAATGTTAGGACAGAAAGCCATGGAACCCATAGGGTGTAGGGGCGACATGACAGCCCGGAGGGTAGGGAGTTGATGGGGTTAAACAGTGTTGGTTCGTTTAGGAATGAGGAAAAGAAGGTGATTGGTTAGGGGGTGGAGTGTGGTGGAAGGAAAGGAGGGAGCTTTATGGTGTATATAATAGGAGGTGGGAGTCAATTACCTCCTTTTGCACTTCCTGGATGACAGCTTGGACGGGCTGGGGAACCTCCATCATGACATCCAGCCTGATGGATCCGAACATCGCAGATCTGCAGCTTGGACGGGCTGGGGAACCTCCATCATGATGTCCTGAGGAATCCTCGGATCTGGTCAGCATGGCGGTGCAGGGCGCCCAGGCAGTGCAGTCCCACACCCAGGCTGCCTGGGTGTCTCCTCGGCACCTTCCCCTCCCCCCCCCTCTTTGCTGCAGTGCTGGCAGTTTCAGGACTCGCCGGGGAAGGTGGGGGTGAGGAGGACAACGTGAGAGCCCCCACTCCCGTGGGGACCCTCCGCAGCTGGGCGGGCGGCGGTAGCCTGCTGTGCCCGCTCTGGCTGTCGGGAGGAATCTCCTGCAGGGCCGCGATGGCCGAAAAGGGGGCATGTCCAGCCTGGGGGACTACTTCCGGTGTGAGGCCTCAGCCTGGATTTTTGAGCGATGCGGCCGATGGACACCACCCCCCCTCCCTCCGCGGGGGGGCCGGAGGACGGCTGCCTGCAGGGTCACCTCACCTGTGTGGCTGGATTATCGGGACCGGAGGACTGGGCGCAGCAGGCGGCGGCGAGGAGGAGACAGGAGGCGCTTGCAGGGTCACCTCACCTGTGTGGCTGGATCATCTGGACCAGAGGACTGGGCGCAGCAGGTGGCGACGAGGAGGAGACAGGAGGCCTGCTGTCTATCCTGGAGCAGGCATTGGGACAAGGGTGCAGCTCTCATCAGAAGCGGCTTCCCCCAGGAGGGGAGCGCCCAGCATTGTGGAGGTGACAATCGGCCCAAACAGGGCATGTGGACACGGTGCTCCTGGCGTCAGGGGGTGAACCCGGCATTAGGTGCCTGCATCTTGAGGGACTGTCCCAGGATCAGCGACAGACGACTGGCGAAAAGGACGGTGACGGCTGATCTGAGGGCGTCCTCTGGAGGCAGCCTGGCGCGGTAATCAATTTAAGTTTCAGCCTTTTTGTAGTGGTGGAGTGACAGTCGCTGTAGTGGAGTAGTGTCTGGAGATATGGGTAGCAGCTGGGGGGGTTTGGAGCATGTGGTTAGTTCATAGGTCGGTTGGTGCCGTGGTCCCCGGGGGGGGTGTGGGTTCATGTTCTGGAGGCCAGGGGCAGAGTTACGGACGGGGTGGTCTCATGGCAGCGTGGCCGTGAGGGTGCAGGTGGCGTCAGGTCCGGTGGTTACAGTTGCAGGTTGGGGATGGCGAGGTTCGGCGTTTACCGAAGTTTAGGTCTTGTGAGACTTGGTTAAGGGGGCTGATGATTGCGGCACATGTGAGCGGGTGAGACGGCGCAGTTATTGAAGGTTTGCTGGGGTGTTTCATTATTAATCTTCTGATGCATAGTGGTTCTTATTGGATGAATTATGGTGGGTCAGGTAAAGGGGCGGGGGGTCCCGCGGTACGGTGTGTGCGAGTTTTCAGGGTTTTTTTGTGAGTGATGTGTAGGTGCGGGGCCCCGGTATGGCGCGAGGGTTGCTGTGGATAAGTGAATAAAGGAGAGCGGAAATGTAGGAGAAGGTGAAGTGTTGGTTGCTGTAATGGGTTTATAGGTTTGCAACCGCATCAATGGTAACATGGGGTTAATTTGTGGCTAGTCAGCATGTTATCCCATTGTGGAGGTTGGTGCTAGGAGGAATGTTGAGTACAGCGTGACTGAATTGGTGTTAATGTAGGTGCTAGGCAGCTTTGGGCTGCTGTGGGTGAACTCTGTTAATCAGCAATGGTGGGCTGCGGACAGAATAATGGAGTTCTTCGGACAGCCGTGATTACGGGTGGGGACTATGCGAGTTATGGTTTGGACTAGAGGATTGGGTACTTGTGGTGCACAGAGTGTAAGTCGGATAGCTTAGGGCCATCTGGTATTATTGGGTGTTTTGCATGGGTGGACTCCTGGCATCTGTGGGCTGGTGGAGTCTATTTTATATTCATATACAATTTAAAAAAAAAAAAAAAAAAAAAAGGAATTCTTGGCCCGGTGGTAGGTATGGGCATCTGGGTAAGGGTTTGCTTAGGGAGTCGTGGTGCTCCGGTCTCACGGCACGAAGGTATTTGGTTTGAAGGTGCAGTTGTGCGTTACGGGAAAATAGTGGTACGCCCCTCGGTGGTCGGCTTTGAGCGGATACTATGGTGTGGCCAAGGTTTTAATTTATCTTGTGGGGTAATATGAGAGCTCAAAGGGGGTTGCGTGTCACAAGGTTTTTCCTTGAGATCGAAAGGCCCGGACATGGTGTTTGGTAAAGTTGCGTCTCCTGATGCCCATAGTTGCATATGGAGTCAATCGGGCCAGTGGTGTGGCTGCAATTTTCCGGTGGGCATTGTAGTACAGGGAGCTTGTCGTGGTCCGGTTTGCGGAGGCAAGCGGACTATGCATTATGGTTGGAGGTGTTGTTGTGGACCTTGGGATCGAAGGTAATGCTTCAATATCTTCGCCTCAGTAAGGGGTACAGGGCGATGATTGCGGTTGTTTTGTTTTTTGAGGCCGTATTAATTTTGGGGTAGAGCGTAGTTCCGTTAGGCCGTGTGGGCCTCGTTGAAATTAAGTGGGCCTGATTTCGGATGAAGAAGGTCCATTAGTGTGGTAGTTGAGTATGTGGGAAGATGTGGGGATTTTCTGGGGAAGACAGCTCGAGCCTCTGTTGTTGTCAGAGGGTGTGATGGCGGAATAAATTGGTCAGGGGAGGCCGGTAGTGATATTTGGCTCTGGGAAAGCTGCAAGGTCAGCTGTAGGGGAAATTTCAAGGCTATGGATTGCAGTCGTTTTACAGCGGGGTTTCACTTTAGCGGTTTCCTGGGAGAACTAGGTTTGGGGTGCGAAGTGACCCAGTAGCATAAGCAGTGTGAGTGTCATCCTGTTGTTGTATTTCAACCCCAGTGGTGGTTTAATTCAGGTGGAGACAGGAGGAGGACTGACTGTACAGGGTGACTGTACAGTGGTTCTTTGGTCGGTACTGGGGAGGACGATGGTACAGTCGGTACTGCATTTAATTAGTTATAATAAGGCCAGCGCGGCATGGTGTGGATTCCGGTATAGTTTGGGAGCTTGTGGCATGGTGGGCCTGAGTGGCCGTCAGAGGGACCCGGCGGCTCCTGCCACTAAGGATCAGGGGAGTGCGGTGCAGTAAGGTGGACTGGGTACGCTGGCTGGTGCATATATTGGATGCTCAGAGTTTAAGTGATGGATGGAAAGGTTTTAATGGTTGGTTTGGCTTGCAAGTTGGGGGAGCAAGCGTTGGGTGTGTGGGGGTCCAGGCCACGCAAGATGTCACGTGGCCTGTTCTGTGGCGGGGGTAGGTCTGGTCCAAAGGCGGTTTAACGGATAATGTTGTTTGATTGGAGAGTCACTTGTAGGATATAGTGGCTCCGGTTACAAGGATCTTGCAGGCATGGGTCCTGCAAGGTGGGGGGTATTGATCCGTAGGTGATTCATACCTCATCTCCGGCCCGGTGTGTGTTGCGGCCAGGGATCATGTTTTGGTGGTGGAAGGTGGTTTCTGGACCGGGCCTACCCAGGGTTACGTATTGTATTACGTACTGTATTATTATTATTATGGTGTTACCTATTGTTAAATGTTGGGGACGCCCGTTGGACGGCGCCCCCTTGTGTTAGTGTGTAAACAATAGGCAATAAAGGGCTGCTGTGGCCATATTTTACCAAGTCGCAAGCAGTGTCCGTGTATTATTGATACCGGGTAAGGGTAATTTGGGAATAATATAGGAATCAACGACCGGAAAATCCCTCCTGGAAATGTCATGATCCTAATATCTGGTTGTATTTCCTTCAGTTTACGTCACACCTGAAGAGCACCTAAAAAGACTGGCCTATTGTGTAAAGCTACTACCAGGGCCGGACTGGGACTGAAATTCAGCCCTGGAACTCAAACCAAAGCAGCCCACATGCAAAAATCGCTTTCCAAAAAAATAACCATTTGCATTAGCATTGTGGTAAATTTAGCACTGCAATACATACTTGTACGCATGCAGCACCAGTACTGTAGCTGGAACTTGCCATAAAGATATGTGTAATTACCATAACAGAAAAGAGTCATGGTTTTAAATATTTTTTATTAAACGTATAGAATATACTAACATCATCCTTCTCAAAATAAAACAATTAAATATGTGCAGCATGTCATAAAGAAAAAAATTGACATAAAAATGTGCAATATACAAGGATTGTCCACTACTCAAGACATCCCATTCTCACTTAATATATTACCCCATGTAAAATAATATTCACCTATACTCGCCTCTGCTGATGGCCCTGTTTCAGACTGTTTCTGCTGATGCCTGTTTCACAGGCAGAGCATCGCACCCTCTCTCCCCTCCCCCCCTTCCCACAGGCAGAGCATCGCACCCTCTCTGCCCCCCCCCCTTCCCACAGGCAGAGCATCGCACCCTCTCTCTCCCCCTTCCCACAGGCAGAGCATCGCACACTCTCTCTCCCCCTTCCCACAGGCAGAGCATGGCACCCTCTCTCTCCCCCCCCCCCTTCCCACAGGCAGAGCATCGCACCCTCTCTCTCCCCCCCCTTCCCACAGGCAGAGCATCGCACTCTCTCTCCCCCCCTTCCCACAGGCAGAGCATCGCACCCTCTCTCTCCCCCCCTTCCCACAGGCAGAGCATCGCACCCTCTCTCTCTCTCCCCCTTCCCACAAGCAGAGCATCGCACCCTCTCTCTCCCCCTTCCCACAGGCAGAGCATCGCACCCTCTCTCTCCCCCTTCCCACAGGCAGAGCATCGCACCCTCTCTCTCCCCCTTCCCACGGTCAGAGCATCGCACCCTCTCTCCCCACGGTCAGAGCATCGCACTTACTGCTGCACACTATTGCACCCAGAGACGGTGACCTACAATCCCTTTTTTATTTCCCCCTGAGGCTCATACATAAGCTCCATCAGATATTACCTCCTGTTTTATCACACACCTCGGGGTAGAAAAACAGCAGAAACAGGGAAGATGGGAAACATCCTGCTGCTTGTGTTGAGGATAAAGAATTGAGTATCCAAAAATACTTAATTCAGCCATTTCATAGACTCAGTTATATAGTTCAGTAGATGTGAACTAACACACATATTTGTGAATGCTTTTGTTTCTTACTAACATGTATATATGTATATTGCATATTCAGTGTATTTTCCTTAGACTCAGTATATACTAGGATATATATATATATGTATAGCTTGAAGATGGCTGCTATTTCCTGTTCTACACCCAAGACAGATGGACAAAGGAAAATTCCTGGAGTCTGGACTGACCAATCCAAGAAGGATGTGTAGATCTCTCTACGTCATGAAGCCCTGCCCTGCGATACTTGATTGGACTAAAACTTTTGTTCACACCCCCTTACTGCTCGGTCTAGAGTTTCTTTAAAACAATAAAAAACACACTTGGTTAAGAGCCAGTCATGGAGATAGATGTAACTGACTTGCTGTCTAGTTATTTAATCTCTAAGTGCACTCATGACATTTTTAATTAGAAACAGCAGCCGGATATCGAGAGATCCTTTGAGTCTCATCATCATCGTCATTCTGACCTTGACACTTGTACGGCAAACTGTGCACTGACTGCCGGGAACTACAAGGTCCTCCCACACGAGGCCGGTCACATGGGTGTGACGTCAGCAGAGGTCCCTCTGGCCACTGGGATCTAGCCTCTACCATAATACCGGCGGCGGCCAGCAGCATTGAAAATTGGCGGCGGGGGCCGCTCACCGGACCCCGCCGCTATATTGGCGGCCGGCGGGTGGCGGCAGCCACAAAATAATTTTAAACAGCAGGCAGTGCGGGAGAGGCGGGGGGCGGCCCCCCCACCCCTCCACCGGCCAGCCCACCGGGAGAAGTCCCGCCCCTCCAGCCTGTCAGTCCGGGCCTGGCTACTACCTTCACCCCTCTTCAAGAAGGAACTCAGTGAGAAAAGTAAGGGCAACATTACTGTCTCTCTTTTATAAGGAGGTTGTATATTTGTATGTTTCTGTCGCGGGCGGGGAGGGCGCTGCACTCACCACGCTCGGGTCCGGCGCTGCTGCTGCTCGGTGGCTTTAGCAGTGGGCCGGATCCGGGGACTCGAGCGGCGCTCCTCGCCCGTGAGTGAAAGGGGGTGGTTTGGTTTTGGGATTTGGTCTGTAATGCCACCCACGGTTTGTGGTGAGGTTGGGGCACCACCGCTGCTGGTGACGGGGATCCCGGGAGCGATGGCAGGGAGTAGCTGGGATGTTGTTTCCCCCTCCGTGGGTAGGGATTGGTTGTCCCGGGGCCCGGGTGAGGTGAGGCGGGGAGGCACGGTTGGTGAGGTGCAGGGTCGCGGGGGCAGCGCGGTGCCGGATGGCACGGTGGTACTCACTCAGCCAAGAACGGATGCAGAGTCTCTGGTAAAACAAACGGCTGGATGGACGGGTCCCGCAGCCGGCTGCTGTGGTTTCTCCTGGACGGTTGGTGGTGGCTGCCTTTCCCTGCACCTTTTTGTGTAACTTCGGTCCTGATGGCTTCCCACCGGTAACCCGCTCCCCAGCGTGGATATATGCCGGAGGAGCCCTTTTGCCCGCAGGTTCTGGCCCTGGGAATTCTAGCTGTGGCGGTAGCTGTATTTCCCTTTCGCTGTTTGGACGGTTGCCTTCAATCGGGTCTTGGCTGTTTGGAAACCTCTGGGGTTCCGGTCACTAACGGATTTGACCTGTTTAACGGCGACTCCAAGCCTGATCGGGGTCCGCAGGCCCTGCCGGTTTGTGCTGGCTTCACTTCGCTCCCCGGTTCGGTACCGGCAGGCCACCGCCCATCCCCGGTCCTACGGTTCCGCGTTGATCTGCCTCTCCTGCAGATGGCCACCACCGTCTGCCAACCTTGCTCTTGGTGCCCGGGCCACGTACCCGGACACGGTCAGTCTGCTCCTCTACTACCACTTTACTCCTCACTCTTTGACCTCCCTTACTGAACTGCCTTCCTTTCCCGCCTCCAGGACTGTGAACTCCTCAGTGGGTGGGGCCAACCGCCTGGCTCCACCTCACCTGGTGTGGACATCAGCTCCTGGAGGGAGGCAACAAGGATTTGGTGTCTGGCTGATGTGCCTATCTCGGGGTGTGGGGTGTGTTGTTGCAGTACCTATGACGACCTGGCTAGTCCAGGGCGCCACATTTCCATTAATCCTTCTGACTTAATCTCTTGTTTTCCCAGGATCTGATACCAAGCAACCGAAACACCCAAATAAGATACCTAGTTCAGCAAGAAGAACGGCCAGAACCATCCAAGCCAGGGAGAAAAGAAAGATCGCCTTTTCTTGGGGTCAAGAAGGAATTTTTCCCCTATTGATACAAGTTGGCTGAAGGTGACCTGGGGTTTTTGCTTTCTTGGATCAACATTGTAGAGATAGTGTAGTATTAATGATAATAGAAAAGTTAGAATAGTAATGTAATAAGATAGCAGGATAATAATAATAATAATAATAATAATAAAATAATTATAAAAATAAAACACTAAATTAGAAAAAATATAAAAGAATAATACTGTAATAAGAGAGCAGGATAAGAATAGTAAAATGCCTAAAATCTATTAACACTATAGTACTAGTTTAATTACTTAACTAGAAATAACAATTAGTTTAGTTTCAGGGTTCTGATCCCCTTTTCTCGAGATCAAGAAGGAATTTTTTTCCCTGTTGATGTGGGTGATGCTTCATAGAATCAATCCTATTTTATTCCTGGGATTTTTGGCTCTGTCCAGTACAAAAGCTACAAGGTTAATCTGTCATTCTGGTTTCTGTCTGCTTTCAGCACTTGGTGGGACTTTTCTATTTAAATCCCAGAAAGCTAGCTCCCACTGCCAGTCAATAGCTTTGTTATCCTGCTTTTTGCCTCTGTCCTGTGTTCTCGCATTTTGATTTTATATTCCCGTTATTTGACCTCAGCGTTGCATTTCACCATCCACTGTTTGTTTGATTCTGCTCCTGACGTGACCTCCTGAATCTGACCCAGCTTCCTGACTCTCCTTCTTGCCAGCTTGCACCACTGAACAGCAGCTGACTCTATGGCCCTTACCAAGAGACCTATAAAAATAATTTTTATTTATATAGCGCCAGCATATTCCGCTGCGCTTTACAATTCAGATTTTGTAAGGAAAAATAACTTTCCAGCTCACCTCCTATATACTTGTTCAGGAGTAAATCACATGAATCCAGCAAGAAACTCCTGAGGTGCAGATAGCTCACAGTTAGGAAAGAATACAAAATTCAGCGGATCCAGGTATGGGTAAATTCATTAAAACTCAAAATTCATCCATGAATAAGACAGTACAACTACAAGTTATGTCGAAACGCGTCGGATGACTCGATCTGTAACTCTGTGGAACATCTGTGACCTGAAATTATATTTTTAATGGAACAATAAACAGTGAGTTTTAATGAATTTACCCATACCTGGATCCGCTGGATTTTGTATTCTTTCCTTACAATTCAGATGGGACATGTACAGACAATATGAGACATTACAAAATAACAAAATTCAGATACCAAGAGGAGAGAGGGCCCTGCTCAAAAGCTTACAGTCTATCAGGAAAAATGGAAGGCACAAAAGGTAAATTGGGGGACCTCTGTATAAGTTCAGATCCCTGTACAGTGGTTAAAGGGTGAAGGCCAGGATAACCCCTGGATTCCGAGAAACAAAGTGGCTTATGCCAAGCCTGTTCATGTTCGCCATTTTGCAGCTGCCAGGTGACTACTAACTGTGCGTTCATGACAATATGCTGCAATAGATGGGCTTCACATCTTATCCAGTGATTGCATGGGAAGATGCAATCTATGTCTTTTTGGATCCCAATGATCTGGAGAGAGCCAACTGATCACACTACCAATTGCTATTTCTGCATAGTGCCCCCCCATTAGGAAAGCAGTTTCAAGGAAAAATTGGACTTTACAGTATCCAGATGTTCCATCTGCAATACTCCCAGTTCCACCTACAGAACAAAACAACTGACTGTTCCAAAAGCACTACAAACCTTTTCAGTCTAGTCAAGTGAGGAAAAGAGGGTGCTTGGTGTCATGAAGCATCTTCCTTTCACAACCCAGACTTTCCTTCAGCAACCTCAACTGAACCACACCTTATAACACAAAATAAGGCTAGTTTCACACTTGCGCTATTTTGACGCAAATGGAATCCGTCACTAATGTAGTACAGTTCATTTATTTACAGTGGAAGCGCGTTGCTATGGCGCGTGAATGTGTCATGCAGTACCCGCTTGTGTCCACACGATGTCGCGCTTCCACTGTAAATAAATGAACTGTACTACATTAGTGACGGATTCCGTTTGTGTCAAAATAGCGCAAGTGTGAGTGAGCCCTAAGCTGAATGTTCTTGTTAGAAAATTGGATCTGCCCAAGAATAAGGCTGAGCTCTTAGGTTCCAGGATACAGCAGTGGAATCTACTAGCAAGCGATGTTCGAATTTTTTTGTTCCGCAACCATGATAAAGATCTTGTGCAATACTTCTTCATGGAGGGGGATTTTGTGGTGGAAGCTCTAGAGAGAAGTCATAATCCAGAGAAATGGAGGCTCTTCATATATTTATCCAAAACAAACCTAAAAGCCGTCTTGCTACATAATGGCAGTGCGTGACCTTCAATTCCAGTTGGTTATGCAGGCAACATAAAAGAATCCTATGTCAACATGAAATGGCTATTAAGGTGCCTGAACTATGACCAAATTGTCTCTCCAGGAAAGGAGACAAACTCTAGCGCAGCGCCACCTATTGGAAGTAGCGATTAACTATGACCGACATTTGTGGCCCCTCTATGGTCACTTAAAGGGAACCTGTCACCAGGTCTTTCCCTTATGAGCTGTGGCCACCACCAGTGAACCCTTTTTATGCAGCATTTTTGTTGCCCTCTTACTTGGTCTTCAGAGTGGATATACAAAGTACTGCTACTTTCTGTGTGAGTGGGATAGTTGTGCAAAAGAATATCACTACAATAAAAGACTATCCTCTCCAACATACACTGCAGCCATGGAGTAAAAATGTCCTGCATCCAGCATTTGTTGACCCACAAGATTTTGTTAAAACCATTGCATATCATTTTAGGCCTAATGAAGAACTTTGTGAAGGCAATGGATAAAAATACAAGAGCATTCAAGTATCTCATTGATACATTTCCAAGGATCAGTGAAGCAAAGATAAAGGAAGGAGTGTTTATTGGACCTCAGATTAGTAAGCTTCTTCCAGATGAGGAGTTTCTCCATTTTTTGCAGGCCAACGAAAAGGCTGTAGGTGTAACATTCACATCAGTGGTAACTCATTTTTTGGGAAACTCAAGAGCAAAAAACAATGAAGAGGCGGAAAATTTCCTCAAAATATATAAGGATATTGACTGTAACATGTCCTTTAAAGATTAATTTCTAACATTCGCATCTAGACTTTTCTCCACCAATCTGCGGAGCAGTGAGCGACGAGTACGGGGAACGATTTCACCAAGATATTGCAGCTATGGAGAAAAGATATCAAGGAAAATGGAATCCAACAATGCTTGGAGATTCCTGTTGGATAATAGGAAGAGATGATCCAATGCAGGTGTACAGGAGACAAGCAAAAAGAGTGGTCACTGAATAAGGAACACATTCTGTAGTGCAATTTCTGTGTTTATAATTCATAATAGTGTTTAGACAGGTTTTAGTTATTTGAATTGTTGCATCTTTATGTTTGCAAAAATAATAATGTTTCAAAGCACTGAAACTTATAGGCATGAATTATATGTACAGTAGCAGTAAAAGGAAAACTCCGGTGTCATTGAAGCGAGAGGAAACTAAAATTTTTTGTCAGAGTTGAATTCAGGAGGATAAAATCATTAAGAAATGGCTCATTACATAATGCAACCTGACAATTTTTGAAAATATATAGAACAGTCTTTTTAGAAGTCCAGAAATCCAGTATAACTGCGCAATGTTTGTAATTGTATTTGAAGGATGCGGCTGAAACACAGTTCACCCTAAGGAAAATGCTGCCTGTATTGCTATTTAAAAAGATCACAGAAAGAAGTCTGCTCCCTCGGTACATAATTTATCTCAGATATCGTATCTCCAATTTCAACCGAATGCCTCCAGGGACATATACATACATTTGTAAATGGTATTTACAGTTGTACTAGGACATTAGGTCTAGTATTCCTCATTGTAATATAATACATCAAGATATTGTTTTTTATCGGCATTAGAATAACGGTCAAGCACCGCACGATATACTGTGCAAATATGAAGAAAAAGGATGCATCAAATCAAAGTATTACTAAATATCATTCCATGTTTGACCCAAATTTACTTAGGACTTTGGACAAATTGGTTACAATAGTCAAGAGAAGAAGCATTATTTTTTTCCCAAGATGTTGTTCTTGTAACACGATCTATGAATGTTTTTTTTTAATTCATATTGCCAAGGGACAGTGTGTTCCAGATTGTTGACAGTTTGGACCAGGGGCATAGTCGCTCCGTTGTACTGAACTGAATGCGTACCCATGAGCAAGCGGAGGCAACTTTGTCTCTGCAGCATTGGATAAGTGAAGGCACCGAAGCCGGCTGCCTCCAGCAATCTCTCCAGCTCCAGAGCAGCACTCGTAAGCTCAATATCAAAGCACATGCAAGTGCTGCACTTCTTATTTAGGAAACTGGACACCTTTGATAAACTGGTAATCTAGAAAACATATAGTGGGATATAGTATTAAAAATGCCTCCATTATTGAGAACAGTTTTTATTTTTTACAAGCACATTACATTTTTTACCATTAAATAAAATGAGACAGCCCGTATACATTGACTACTTTTAAAAATGGTTTTCAAGGTGAGATGTTACTTGGAAAGCTACAAGAATATTTTTTCTTATGTAAACCTATGTAATGTTTCCATTTACAGGCCACTTTTCTTAATGACAGGTATCATCAGACTGCATAAATAGTGTCAGGAAATTGTTCCCTGGTAAACAACACTGCCAGAAGTTTCCGACATATACAGACAAAGTAGAGTGTCCATGATAAATAATACTGACAATAGTGTCATAAATATAGAACCCTAGAAGTAGACTGCCTTCCAGTAGACTGCCCCCTAAACAATACTGCAGGCACAATGTACCACAAAAAAAATGCTATTAGAGTGGCCTACATAATTGGCACCAGTATAGTGCCTTCCTGTACATAATTAAATGGGTTATTTTAACAAGAGAAACCCTTGTCAAAAGGAATCAGTCTGGTTATCGAAATCTTCAATGATTAGATTTTATCATTTAGCTAAATTATAGCCAATGTAGAGAACATGTAGCCAGATAAGACTTCTAATCAAGTAAATGGGTAAAGATTAAATACTTATTTATTAAATAATGTGCATATTTTAGACTAGGGGGCCACTCAATGTTTTTTTCTGAGTAATAGAGAGACAAAAGGGGCAGCTTGCTGCATACAGTACCGACCAAAAGTTTGGACACACCTCATTCAAACAGTTTTCTTTATTTTCAGGACTCTGAAAACTGTGAATTAAATCATGTGGAATGAAATACTTAAAGTGTGAAACAACTGAAAATATGTCTTATATTCAAGGTTCTTCAAAGTAGCCACCTTTTGCTTTGATTACTGCTTTGCACACTCTTGGCATTCTCTTGATGAGCTTCAAGAGGTAGTCACTGGAAATGGTTTTCCAACAGTCTTGAAGGAGTTCCCAGAGATGCTTAGCACTTGTTGGCCCTTTTGCCTTCACTCTGCGGTCCAGCTCACCCCAAACCATCTCAATTGAGTTCAGGTCTGGTGACCTCACACGGCAGGTGGCCAATAAAAGTGGAGGGGCGGAGATGAGTGGGATGTAAACATCCCACCCACCTCCTTGCTTCTGCATTGGCAGTGGAGGCAGGTAAGGAGATGTTCCTCGCTCCTGCGGTTTCACACACAGCGATGTGTGCTGCCGCAGGAACGAGGAACAACATCGTATCTCCTATTGTTGCGACATTATGAAAATGTCCGACGCTACACAGATCACCAATTTACGACGCTTTTGCGATAGTTTATCGGCGCATCTAGGCTTTATACGTTGTGACGTTGTTACCGGCGGCGGATGTGCGTCCCTTTTTGATTTGACCCCGACGATTTTGCAGTAGCGATGTCGCAACGTGCAAAGTACCCCTAAGAAGTTAAAGCAGGGACTAAAATATAGCTTTTACTATGTACCTCTAAAATCATCCAATGACATACATAAAGTGCAAATAAATGGGTTGTCAATAGTGATGAGCGAGCATGCTTGTAATTACTCGGTACTCGCACGAGTATCGCTGTACTCGGGCTGCTCGGCGGGGACCGAGTAATCTCGCGATACTCGTGCTGTACTCGTGGTCTTCATTTCTGCATGTTGGCGCTCTTTTGAGAGCCAGCCCTCATGCAGGGATTGGCTGGCAGACCACTGCAATGCCACAGCCCTGTTAGTTGTGGAATTGCAGTGATTGGCCGGCCTGCACAGCGTGACCGAGCCTTTATACCGGCCGGCGCGCTGTGCTCTGCTCACAACTATCCAGACAGTCAGTGCAGGGAGAGTGTCGCTGATTCAGGGAAAGCTTTGCGGCCCTTTATAGTTAGTTCCGGAGCAGGGCTGCAAACAGTGTGACCAGAAGTCCTTCTCAGGACTATTCTAGTTGTATACAGGCAGGCAGGGTATAGCCAGGTCGGAGTACAGTAGCAGAGTCCTTCTCAGGACTATTGTTGCTATATACAGGCAGGGTATAGCCAGGTCGGAATACAGGCTAGTGACCAGAAGAGTCCTTGTCAGGACTATTGTAGCAGTATACAGGCAGGCAGGCAGGCAGGGTATATAGCCATTCCTAGTCGTGACCGTATACCAGCCTTCATCATATCTGGGGCTGGTGTACACAGTCTAAAACAGTCCAGATAGTGTCAGACTTCTCAGTAATTGTCGCTCCTAAAAACCAGTTAGGTTCTTATTGCGTCCGTGCTTGCATTTAAAAACAGCACGTGTGTGTCTGTCGGTGGCAGCGTACAGGTGCGCGTTTTGCACAAACTATTATATAACGCACAAGTCTAGTGTATAATACACGTCAGTCAGCAGTGTCTGATAGTGTCGGACTTCTCAGTAATTGTCGCTCCTAAAAACCAGTTAGGTTCTTATTGCGTCCGTGCTTGCATTTAAAAACAGCACGTGTGTGTCTGTCGGTGGCAGCGTACAGGTGCGCGTTTTGCACAAACTATTATATAACGCACAAGTCTAGTGTATAATACACGTCAGTCAGCAGTGTCTGATAGTGTCAGACTTCTCAGTAATTGTCGCTCCTAAAAACCAGTTAGGTTCTTATTGCGTCCGTGCTTGCATTTAAAAACAGCACGTTTGTGTCTGTCGGTGGCAGCGTCAGGCTCCATATTGTCCCTGGATAGAGACGTGCATGATGGCCTGTAAACATGAAGTGCCCATTGTAAGGAAGTGGGTCTATTGTAGTATAGCCCTTAGGCAGGGCAGCCAAAAATTTGGAGGCTCCACATTGTCCCTGGATAGAGATGTGCATGAGGGCCTCAAAACATTGTTCCCATTGCAAAGGAGCGGGTCTCCTGTCGTTGTAATGCCCATTCAGAAAGAATGGGCGAAAAAATTTACCACTGGGGGTATACCTGAAACAACGGCTTAACTATTGTAACGGTCACCATGATGGCGCATGAGGAGAAGGAGGAGCAGTCCAGCGATTAGCCAAAGTCCAGAAGTGTGTTACCATGGGTGAGTGGAGGTACATGGCAAATTCCCGTTACAAACTTTAAATTCCGCTGTCATTTGCTGTTGGTGTGTGGTGAAGTCTGGCCAAATCCAACCCTTGTTCATCTTGATCAGAGTCAGCCTGTCAGCATTTACAGTTGACAGGCGGGTGCGTTTATCTGTAATGATTCCACCTGCGGCACTAAAAACACGCTCTGACAAAACGCTAGCGGCAGGGCAGGCCAGGACTTCCAAGGCGTAGAGACTAAGAGCCAATTCATGCCACGTGTCCAGCTTGGATACACATTAATTGTAAGGCACAGAGGAATGTCGGAGTACAGTTGTTTGATCTGCAAGGTACTCCTTGAGCATCTGGCCAAACTTAGGATTTCTTGTGGCACTACCCCTCACCTCAGGGGCTGTGGTATGTGAGGGGCTGAGAAAACTGTCCCACATCTTAAAGACTGTTCCCCTACCTCTGGCGGATTGGACTTGTGCCCCTCTCGGCTGTAGGCCTTGGTTGTCCACTGATTCCTGACCTATGCCGCTAGCGTTTTGTGAGGGGAATGCTTTGCCTACTTCCGTGACTATGGCCTTCTGGAACTGCTGCATTTTGCCTGACCTCTCCGCCTCGGGAATAAGAGACATAAAGTTCTCCTTTTAGCGTGGGTCTAACAGTGTTACCAACCAGTAATGATTGTCGGCCAAGATGTTCTTAACGCGAGGGTCACGAGACAGGCAGCTTACCATAAAGTCAGCCATGTGTGCCAGACTCTTAACAGCCATCACTTCAGTATCCTGACCAACACGATGACTGAACATGCTGTCCTCCTCCTCCTCATCATCTACCCTGTCCTCTGGCCAGCCACGCTGAACCGAGGATATGACTGCATGTCATATCCTCAATTTGGCCAGAGAGTTGCTCCATGTCTTCATCCTCCTCCTCGTCATAGTCCTCCACTGCACGTTGTGATGAGACGAGGCTGGGCTGTGTGTTATCACCCACACCCACGACTGTTTTTTGCTCAAACTCATCGCGCTCCGCCTGCAATGCATCATGGTTGTTTTTTGAGCAGAGACCATTTTAGAAGGCAGAGAAGCGTTATGGTGACGCTAATAATGTCGTCATCGCCGCTCACCATCTTGGTGGAGTCCTCAAAGTTTTGGCGGATAGTACATAGGTCGGACATCCATCTCCACTCCTCAGGTGTTATGTGTGGAGTTTGACCCATTTCCCGACGGCTTAGGTGATGCAGGTACTCAACAACTGCCCTCTTCTGCTCACATATCCTGACCAACTTGTGCAGAGTTGAATTCCAACGCGTGGGGACATCACACACCAGTCTGTGTGCCGGAAGATGCAAACGGCGTCTTAAGCCGGCAAGGCCGGCTGAAGCAGTAGGTGACTTTCGAAAATGTGCAGACAGGCGGCGAACTTTTACCAGCAGATCAGACAGCTCTGAGTATGACTTTAGAAACCGCTGAACCACGAGGTTGAGCACATGGGCCACGCATGGAACATGTGTCAGCTGGCCTCGCCTCAAAGCCGCCACCAGGTTCCGGCCATTGTCACACACGACCTTTCCTGGCTTTAGGTTCAGAGTTGTGAGCCAGTGATCTGCCTTCTGTTTCAGAGCTGTCCACACCTCTTCTGCATTGTGGGGTTTGTTGTCACCTATGCAGATTAGCTTCAGCACTGCCTGTTGCCGCTTCGCCGAGGCAGTGCTGCAGTGCTTCTGTGTCGCCCTGGACAAGCCAGGGGCCACAGAGCACAACACTTAAACACCCCACACTCCCTGCAGGCATATCATAGTCAAAACACAAAATCCTTGTTGCCTTCCCCAGGGGCTGTTGTCCACACCAGGGTGTGGAGCCAGGCGGTTGGTCTCCACCCACCGAGGAGGAGGGAAAACACAGGCAGTGAGAGTTAAGCTAAGGAAGTGGAAGGAGGAAAGTAGTAGAGAGGAGAAAAGTGACAGCAAAGAGCCTGAAGTTGGTCCGGGTGTGTGGCCCGGACAGGACAGCAAGGTTGGCAGGATGTGGTGACCGTCTGCAGTGGAGGCCGATTGGAGTCTGCCGTAAGGACCGTGGACGGGTGGTGACCTGGCCGTACCGGACCGGTATACAAAGAGAAGCCAGCACCATTGGCAGAGGACTTTCGGATCCCGGCAAGGCTTGGTGTCGCCGTGAATTTGCCAAATCCGTTAGTGAAGGGGACCTCAGGGTTTCCAAACAGCCAAGTCCAGATAGAAGGCAACCGTCCAACCGTGAAGGGGAGACACCGCCACCGCCAAGGGTAACCGTCTCCCAGGGCCAGCGCCTGTGGGCAAAAGGGGCTCCTCCGGCCCATATCCAGGTCGGGGAGCGGGTTACCGTTGGGAAACCATCACTACCAACACTTAACTTAGGTGCAGGGAGAGACAGTCATCACTAACCTGCAGGGAGGAACAACCGCAGCCGTCCGAGTGACCCGTCCATCCAGCCACTTGTTTTACCGTGAACTGTGTCATCATCATTGGGCTGAGTGAGTACCTCCGTGCCGTGCGGCACAGCGCTGCCCCTGCGACCCTGCACTTCATCAGGCCCCGCAACCCGCCTGTCATCCATCTCTACCCTATCACCAGGCCCCGGGACAACCAACCCCCCTACCCACGGAGGGGAGAAATAACAACAAAGCTGCTCCCTGTCACAGGCTCCCGGGATCCCCGTCCAGAGCAGCTGTGGTGTCCACACAATCACCACAACCGTGGGTGGCGTCACGGACAATATCCCCAAAACCCAAACCACCCCTTTTCACTCACGGGCGAGTAGCGCCGCTCGAGTCCCCGGGATCCGGCCATCGCTCGAGCCAACGAGCAGCAGCAGCCGTAGAGCTGCGTCAGCCGGACCCGAGCAGTGGGAGAGCGCACCGTCCCCTCCTCCGCCCGCGACACTTCCAGCTTGGGACTGGTGTGGAGGGTAAAGTGGATCAGGATGCGCAGGAGGAGGAGGAGGCTGAGGAGCATGACATTCCGGAGCTGTAGAGTGTGGGTGAAACCCTGACTGAGGTAGGGCCTGCAAAACTTGGTGTGTGAAGGACGTGTTCCGTCCCTCGCTCAGACTGGGTCCCAGCTTGCACAATATTAACCCAGTGTGACGTCAACGAGATGTAGCGGCCTTGCCCACATGCACTTGTCCACGTGTCTGTGGTTAGGTGGACTTTGGCTGAAACAGCGTTGTTCAGGGCACGTGTGATGTTTTGTGACACGTGGTTATGCAATGCGGAGACGGCACACCGGGAGAAATAGTGGCGGCTGTGGACCGAGTAACGTGAGACAGCTGCCACCATCAGGTCGCGCAATGCTTCTGTCTCAACCAGCCTAAAAGGCAACATTTCCAGCGCAAGCAGTCGCGAAATGTTAGCATTTAGAACTGTGGCATGTGGGGTGTTGGCAGTGTATTTGCGCCTGCGTTCAAAGGTTTGCTGAATGGATAACTGAACGCTGCGCTGGGACAAGGACGTGCTTGATGATGGTGTTCTTTCTGCGTAGGCAACTGCAGGTGCAGGAGTGGAGGAGGCTTGTTCGCAGGCAGCATGGACAGGGGATTGGCTCGCATGCACAACCAGCGAAGACGTAGCAGTGACATCAGCAAGCACTGCTCCTGGACTCTGTTGTACTTCCCACAAAGTCGGGTGCTTGGCTGACATGTGCCTGATCATGCTGGTGGTGGTCAGGCTGCTAGTTTTGGTACCTCTGCTGATGCTGGCATGGCAGGTGTTGCAAATGGCCTTTTTAGAATCATCTGGAGCCAACTTAAAAAACTGCCAGTGTCAGAGTTCCGGGTTTTCCAGTTTTCTTTTGAAAGAGCTTGCCCTTTGTTAACATGGAGTTTTCTGTTCTGTTGCCCTACTTCCTGTCCATCTGTTTAAAAGCCGCCCCTAAAGCTTAGTCCAGTGCCTGAGTATACTGCTTCCTGTGTGCTCCTGCCCTGCAGGTTTTGGTTCCTGATTGTTATTCGGATCCTCTTGGAAAACAACCGACACCGACTCTGGACTTCATCTGGTATCATCTAGCTGTGCCCGGACTCCGTTTGCCATCTTTGGTCGGCACTTCTGCCCGGTTCCTTCCGTTTAATACCACTCTGGACTCACATCACGTACGGACATTTTTGGACTTACCTATTGCCCTTTTGTGTCCCGGCTGCTGCGCATTTAGGGCTTCTGGGGTGATTGCCAGACAGTCCCTGTATAGGGGTTCGCTCTTGGTGGTCTCCCTGGGGGAGTCCGGTGCGCGGTCCCGGGAATTCCCTTTCGCTCCGTCCCTGGAAGGTATTTCCTGTATTTATGTTCTACTGTGTTTTTGTTCCGTTTATGTACATATTTGCTGGTTGCATATTATAAACGTATTGCACCAAGAACTCGTCTCTGGTTGTCATTGCCCTAACGCAATCGAAATCCTCAATACATACAATAGTATTACAGCCAGACTCGGGAAGACCTAACATTTGTACAGGCACCTTGTGTCGTGTTGTTCCGGGGAACAGTTGCCTGACGTCTGCCTGGGGCCACCACTCTGCTTCTTACTGCCTGTTGGGATGCTACGCCTCCCTCCCCCTGTGCACTGCTGTCCTCGCTCTGCATATCCTCCTGCCAGGTTGGGTCAGTTACTGGATCATCCACCACGTCGTCTTCCTCTTCCGCACCCTGCTCCTCCTCCTGACTTCCTGACAATTGTGTCTCATCATCGTCCACCCCTTGTTGAGACACGTTGCCAACTTCGTGAGAACGTGGCTGCTCAAATATTTGGGCATCTGTACATACAATCTCGTCATGGCCCACTTCAACAGGAGCTGGCGAGAGGCCAGAATTTGTGAATGGAAACGTGAACGAACAGCTCTTCCGAGTGTCCAAGTGTGGGATCAGTAATGTCCGTGGACGTGTACTCGGCCTGGTGGTAGGAAGGAGGATCAGGTTCTGAAATGTGCGGTGCAGTATCACGGCTACTGACACTTGACCGTGTGGAAGACAGAGTGTTTGTGGTGGTGCCAATCTGACTGGAAGCATTATCCGCTATCCAACTAACAACCTGTTGACACTGGTCTTGGTTCAAGAGCGGTGTACTGCAGCGGTCCCCAAGAATTTGGGACAGGACGTGCGAGCGACTAGATGTGGCCCTTTGTTGTGGCAAAATTAGAGCTTGCACACAACCTCGGTCTCTGCCTGCACCACCATCACGTCCACTTCCTTGTTCGTTGACAACGCCCTTGCGCATTTTGCAATGCTGTGCTGATGTGTATTCACTAGACTTGTGCGTTATATCCAAGTTTTTGCAAAACTCACACAAATGCAGCGGAAAGCTGCCACCAACAGGCACACACGTGCGGTTTTTAAATGCAAGCACGGAGGCACTAAGAACCTAACAGGTCTCTATCCAGGGACAACGTGGAGCCTCACAATTTTTGGCTGCCCTGCCTAAGGGCTATACTACAATAGACCCACTTCCTTCCAATGGGCACTTCACGTTTACAGGCCCTCATGCACGTCTCTATCCAGGGACAACGTGGAGCCTCCCAATTTTTGGCTGCCCTGCCTAAGGGCTATACTACAATAGACCCACTTCCTTCCAATGGGCACTTCAGGTTTACAGGCCATCATGCACGTCTCTATCCAGGGACAATGTGGAGCCTCCCAATTTTTGGCTGCCCTGCCTAAGGGCTATACTATAATACACCCACTTCCTGACAATGGACACTTCAGGTTTACAGGCCATCATGCACGTCTCTATCCAGGGACAATGTGGAGCCTCCCAATTTTTGGCTGCCCTGCCTAAGGGCTATACTACAATAGACCCACTTCCTTACAATGGGCACTTCAGGTTTACAGGCCCTCATGCACGTCTCTATCCAGGGACAACGTGGAGCCTCCCAATTTTTGGCTGCCCTGCCTAAGGGCTATACTACAATAGACCCACTTCCTTACAATGGGCACTTCAGGTTTACAGGCCATCATGCACGTCTCTATCCAGGGACAACGTGGAGCCTCCCAATTTTTGGCTGCCCTGCCTAAGGGCTATACTATAATACACCCACTTCCTGACAATGGACACTTAATGTTTTGAGGCCCTCATGCACGTCTCTACCCAGGGACAACGTGGAGCCTCCCAATTTTTGGCTGCCCTGCCTAAGGGCTATACTATAATACACCCACTTCCTTCCAATGGGCACTTCAGGTTTACAGGCCCTCATGCACGTCTCTATCCAGGGACAACGTGGAGCCTCCCAATTTTTGGCTGCCCTGCCTAAGGGCTATACTACAATAGACCCACTTCCTTCCAATGGGCACTTCAGATTTACAGGCCATCATGCACGTCTCTATCCAGGGACAATGTGGAGCCTCCCAATTTTTGGCTGCCCTGCCTAAGGGCTATACTACAATAGACCCACTTCCTTACAATGGGCACTTCAGGTTTACAGGCCCTCATGCACGTCTGTATGCAGGGGCATTGGTGAACCTCACAATTTTGGACTGCCCTGGCAAAGGAAAATACTACAAAGACTCACTTCCTCAAAATGGGCACATTAGACTCAAGAGGCCTTCATGTACGTCTCTTCTCAGGGACATCGGAGTGCCACACAATGTTTTCACGTAAAATCTTTCATGTATTAATCTCAAAAAGTAACATACACCAGCTCTATCTCACTATTGGGTATGTGCCCTTAACATTTCCGCCATGAAAAATCATTTTGGGGTCATTTTGGAAGGTTTTCTGGTGAGTCCGTAAAAATGGCGTAAAACGCGGACAAAATTGTTCACAGCTGTGACTTTTCAGTGATAAATGCTTCAAGGGGTCTTCCCCATGCTGTTGCCATGTCATTTGAGCACTCTTCTGAGACTTTTGTGACATTTTTAGGGTTTCTCCATGCTGCCGGGGGGTCATTTCACAAAAATACTCGGGTCTCCCATAGGATAACATTGGGCTCGTTGCTCGGGCCGAGTACACGAGTATCTTGGGAGGCTCGGCCCGAGCTTCGAGCACCCGAGCTTTTTAGTACTCGCTCATCACTAGTTGTCAATGATCTTCCCCGATCCTTCTCCATGACCGGACACACTGATAAGATGGAGATTCCCAGGACGGAAGGAATGCTGGCAAATCCAAGGGTAGGCATACAAAACTAACCCCTGTTGTGCCCATGTAAATGCTTCCACCATGACAAGGGCAGCACCCAAGTGTAGTGGCTGTCCTCAATATCAATAAGCCCTTCCTGACGTATTTCCCTCTCGGGTCAGAGAGTTCAAAGAGCAATTGTTCTATGTTTTTTTTTTTTTTTTATTTACCATGTTATCTATATGGTAAAACTGATCTGGCAAAATATTTTTCCAGCTTATGATGAGTACATACAGTAGATGACATATGTATTTTAAGTGGTATAATTTTTTATTTATTTATTTTTTTTCTTTTTGCTTTTGGCACCATTTTCTGAAAACTGTATCTTTTTTTCATTTTCGGGTTCTGGGGCTCAGTGATGGCTTATTTTTTGTGCTCTGAGTTGACATTGTACTGATACCATTTTGGGGTATACACAATGTTTTGATCACCTGTAATTCCATTTTATTGCAATGTTACAGAGGCTAAAAAAAGGAATTGTCTTTTTTTTTTTTTAATTTTTTGTTACTCTGTTTACCAATTGGATAAATGTATTTATTTAATATACTTATAGATCAGACATTTCTGAATGCAGTGATACCAAATATGTTTTTTTTTTATTGTTTTACTTTCAATGGGGTAAATGGGGGTGATTTCAACTTTTGAGGTGTTCTTTTATATTGTTCATATTTTTTTTTAACTTTTTTTTTAAACTTCTTACTGTTTTTACTAATCTCCATGGGGGACCTGAAGCTGCAATTCTCTGATTACTTCTGCTATACAGAGCAGTGAATCTGCACCACTCTGTACAGCAGAAATCACGATCTCCTATGAATGCCTACTCGCAGCCGATGTTCGCAGGAAGATCTTAATGACAGACACTGGGGTGATCAGCTGACTCCCGGATGTCATGACAACCCATCAGCGCCCTGTGATCATGTCACGAGGCTGCCGATGGGAGCGGAGAAGGACATGCCCCCCCGCCGGAACATGTTAAATTCTGCTGTCAGGGAATGACAGCAGGATTTAAGTGGTTAACAGGTGCAGGTGATAGTGGCAGACACAGACAGAAGAGGGCCCCTATGCAAGAACAATATATGGGCCTTTTGGAGTACAACAGCTCGTCATAGTGCACACGTTTTGCAGTTAGGAATGGGCTCTTTTATCTCTTGTGCTATTGTGCGGCCACACAGGTTGCACCAATGATATGTCGGACCTATCATTTGTGCAAGTTGTGCAGTCACACGGGCCCAAGAGGTAAGGGGGTCCATTTCTACAACCTAAGCAGATGAAGCTGTGCATTATGGTGAGTTATTGGGCTGCAAAGGGCCCATATAGTGTTCTTTCACAGGGGCTCTCTCCTGTCTGTGTCCACCAATGGAATGTCAACCCCTGGCTGGCTGATCTTTGATCCACCTGTGGCTGTTAGAGGCACACTTTGATTAAATCAGTCACCATGCATGGGGAAAGATGTGGACTCGTCGTGCAATCCCACATCAAAGACAGGGACATGACATACAGTTAGGTCCAGAAATATTTGGACAGTGACACAAGTTTTGTTATTTTAGCTGTTTACAAAAACATGTTCAGAAATACAATTATATATATATAATATGGGCTGAAAGTGCACACTCCCAGCTGCAATATGAGAGTTTTCACATCCAAATCGGAGAAAGGGTTTAGGAATCATAGCTCTGTAATGCATAGCCTCCTCTTTTTCAAGGGACCAAAAGTAATTGGACAAGGGACTCTAAGGGCTGCAATTAACTCTGAAGGCGTCTCCCTCGTTAACCTGTAATCAATGAAGTAGTTAAAAGGTCTGGGGTTGATTACAGGTGTGTGGTTTTGCATTTGGAAGCTGTTGCTGTGACCAGACAACATGCGGTCTAAGGAACTCTCAATTGAGGTGAAGCAGAACATCCTGAGGCTGAAAAAAAAGAAAAAATCCATCAGAGAGATAGCAGACATGCTTGGAGTAGCAAAATCAACAGTCGGGTACATTCTGAGAAAAAAGGAATTGACTGGTGAGCTTGGGAACTCAAAAAGGCCTGGGCGTCCACGGATGACAACAGTGGTGGATGATCGCCGCATACTTTCTTTGGTGAAGAAGAACCCATTCACAACATCAACTGAAGTCCAGAACACTCTCAGTGAAGTAGGTGTATCTGTCTCTAAGTCAACAGTAAAGAGAAGACTCCATGAAAGTAAGTACATAGGGTTCACATCTAGATGCAAACCATTCATCAATTCCAAAAATAGACAGGCCAGAGTTAAATTTGCTGAAAAACACCTCATGAAGCCAGCTCAGTTCTGGAAAAGTATTCTATGGACAGATGAGACAAAGATCAACCTGTACCAGAATGATGGGAAGAAAAAAGTTTGGAGAAGAAAGGGAACGGCACATGATCCAAGGCACACCACATCCTCTGTAAAACATGGTGGATGCAACGTGATGGCATGGGCATGCATGGCTTTCAATGGCACTGGGTCACTTGTGTTTATTGATGACATAACAGCAGACAAGAGTAGCCGGATGAATTCTGAAGTGTACCGGGATATACTTTCAGCCCAGATTCAGCCAAATGCCGCAAAGTTGATCGGACGGCGCTTCATAGTACAGATGGACAATGACCCCAAGCATACAACCAAAGCTACCCAGGAGTTCATGAGTGCAAAAAAGTGGAACATTCTGCAATGGCCAAGTCAATCACCAGATCTTAACACAATTGAGCATGCATTTCACTTGCTCAAATCCAGACTTAAGACGGAAAGACCCACAAACAAGCAAGACCTGAAGGCTGCGGCTGTAAAGCCCTGGCAAAGCATTAAGAAGGAGGAAACCCAGCGTTTGGTGATGTCCATGGGTTCCAGACTTAAGGCAGTGATCCAAAGGATTTGCAACAAAATATTGAAAATAAAAATATTTTGCTTGGGTTTGGTTTATTTGTCCAATTACTTTTGACCTCCGAAAATGTGGAGTGTTTGTAAAGAAATGTGTACAATTCCTACAATTTCTATCAGATATTTTTGTTCAAACCTTCAAATTAAACGTTACAATCTGCACTTGAATTCTGTTGTAGAGGTTTCATTTCAAATCCAATGTGGTGGCATGCAGAGCCCAACTCGCGAAAATTGTGTCACTGTCCAAATATTTCTGGACCTAACTGTATGGTGTAAATATTGCCATATGTCATGAAGGGGTTAATTCATGCAGTGTGTGTTGAAATAACATTGACCATTTAAAAGGAACCTGTCATGTCTCCAAATGCTAATTAAGTAATATAAAATATATAGGCTTAATCTGCAGGTTAGTCTACAAAAATAAAATTGAAGGGATGGCACTCACCGGTAAAATACTGACTCACCCAATCCCAGGGCTCTGGGACACCCGGTGCCGAGCCGGACTAGTCCGGGGGTCGTCAGCGGTGGCAGAGCCCGGCTCCGTGACCCTGGCGGGGTCAACTAATATGACGGTTGTGGGGATGGTAATTATAATTAAAGTTTGTGGAAATATATATTCATGACGCCACCTGTGGATTGCTGCTATGGGGCCGCCGCTGCTGGATAGGGCCTCCGGGGCTGATGTAATGGCAACTGGGATGGTTCTGCTCCCCACAGGTGGAGCGGTACCCCGGGGCAACCGTTGGTGCTTATGAAAGTCTATGCAATGGTGGGGGCGGTGCAGGGCCAATCAGGTAGTGTAAAGAACCGACAGAAACAACAGTCTCTTTACCTTCTTTTCTTTTACTCGGCAACAGTTCAATCCTGGGAGACCCTCACATGTGGTAAGGGTGATCCGGTCGGCCTGGAAGTACCTGGGGTGATCTCCTTGGCCAGTCGAGTAATGAGGCCTACTCCCTGCTCTTTCTCTGCTTCTACAGGACCCTGCAATCTTGGTTTAGCAGTGGCCCTCCTGCTGCTGGGACTTGTGGTACGTCCCTTTCCCCGCGTGGTAGGCTGCGCAGGCCCTCTCTGGTACTTCTCTGCTGGAGTCCACACCGGGCCCCTGTGATGCAGCTGGACCTTCGGGTTCCTTTGGGGGCCAGGAGACCTGCAGCTCTCCTGCCCTTTTGGATTCGGCTACCAGGGAAGGGTTTTACACCCTGGTAACCACAGACTCCGACGTCCGATGTTTTGTTGCGTGCTCTTCTGAGGCGAACAGGTTCTGACCCGTCCTCCTCTAGCGTCTTCTCTACGTGCCTCGCTACGGCTCCTGTTTTCCTGGGTTGAGCTAACCTAGCTCCAAACCCCAGCTCACAAGACCATACTACTCAGCTCCTCTCTCCTTGAACTTCGCTCACAGACTACCTAACTCCTCCCCCAGGTCAGGGCTTAAGGGATCCTCCCTGGAACTTCAGGTTTAGAGCTCCCCCTGCAGGGAGAAACGGTGTTGAATGTTTGTACTTACTGGCCAATAGACTTCCCCAATTACCTCCTGGCTCAGCATTAACCCTTGGAGGGGCAACACTGTTGTGGCAACCAGCTCCTGGGGCGCCACAATACAGCTCTTTTTATTTTCTTCACGTCACATGGAAAGACCAGCAGGAGGGTAGGTGTTGGACACCAAGAAGGACAACAACCATTTCGTACACCCATGGCGCTTTAACTGGTCCTGCAGATTAGTAGTGTTCTAAAGCTGCCTGGCCTCAGTCACTGATCAGTAAAACAGTGAGTGCCGGTTGTAAATACACTCCAGCACATTGGCTCACAGCCGTCTCTGCATTGATATCTGGTAAAATGGTCATCAGTCAATGTACCGAGGCATGCTTACAGTTGCCACTTACTGAACGGACACTGAAGCTGTGCTGGGCGTTAGCAGTTGAGGCTACACCCCACACTAGCACAGTATTCAATCAGTGCTGAAACCATCTTTCCGTATAGAGTCACAGTCATATCCCCTTGACAAGCCTGCACTGGTCCATTTCATGGTGCATTTAAAGGGAACCTGTCAGGTGCAATATGCACCCAGAACCATGAGCAGTTCTAGGTGCATATTGCTAATCCCTGCCTAGCTGTCCCTGTGAAGCGACCGGTGGTAGGGCCGCGGGTGTGTGTGTATGCTCTATTCCAACAAAATCCCCATACTCAGATTTTACCGGTAGTAACATTCCTTTACTATGAAACATATTTATAACACAGTCAACCGAACTATCTGCGCACATGTGTATGGTGGAGTCCCCGGATCTTCACTCCTTCCGGGTACGCAGCAAGGAAAAAAAAGAAAAGCGAAAAACACAAAGAAATGGCGGCAACTTTCTCTAACTTTCCCTACAATCACGTACCAGTCTATCCCAGAAGAAGATGCCGCTCCCACGTCGCAGGCCTGGAGTCTCACGATGATGGGTCCCGGTCCAGCGCTGAAGGGATGCAGCTCCTCGGTCTTCTCCTTTTAATCTTCTCCCACTGGTAACGGATTCTAGTCAGTCTTAGTCCCGGGGCACACCGAGCAGAAGAAGGGAGGTCACGGTTGCACGGATGGCTCCCTTGTGTCGGTAACGGCCCCTGCACTTGCACTCAGGGTGCGATGCTCTGCAGTCAAGTTGTCACAGCCCCTGGATATGCACTCCGGGTGCGATGCTCTGCAGTCCGGTTAGATCCTCGGTGAAAACAAAGTCCTGCGAACCGGGGATGGCAGAAACCACTTTCACAGGGTGATTCTTCCAAGAATCCGGTTGCAAAAGAGCCCTCTGTTCAGGGAGACCACACGTAGCTCTGTGCTGGCTGAGCTCCGGGTCTGTACTGTCCTCCCGCTCTTTTTCTTCCTGGTTAGAACACACAAGCTGTAGGGGATTTCCCACCTCTGTGTCTGTGATTGCACAGTCTGACACTGCCCCCTTGTGGGCAATTGCTGAAGCAATGTTCAAATCCATTTCTACATTGATGATGCAGTCTGAATGGTTGATCCCATTACATACCCCCCCACTTAAAGGTTGGCAGTCCCTGTCAACTACCGTCGGTTCCCAGGCAGTGATGACTGCAGATGTCACAGGGGTTGGTTGAGAAGTGGGCCATATAGACTGGTCCCTGTAAGACCGCCCGGGCGGGATCCCTGCAGTGGTGCGGTCAGTGCGTCTCAAGGGTCGGTTGTTCCCCTCCCCGTCACTGTCTTTACGCCCCACTTCAGTCAGCACTCCGGGGGAAGAACTGGGTTGTGTAGGTGGGTCACCGGTCTCAGAGTCGACGTGATCACTATGCTGGGAAACGTCTGTGACGTCAGTCGTGTCGGCAGCGTCACCCCCTCCGGGTACTGTGGTAGGGGAGTCAGGCTGGGATCGGCAGGGACGCAACATATTTCGGTGCACAGTGCGGATGCTGCGACTGTCTTCACCCCGCACTCTGTATACATGCCCGTTGGGGTAGGGGCGTTCGATTACCCGGTAGACCTCAGTCTCCCACTTGGCTCGAAGTTTCCCTTGTGGCTTCTTGATACGGAGCAGGACTAGCTGTCCCAACTTCAAGGGGTGCTCTTGCACGGGGAGTGGGTCAGCATGTATCTGGCCCCGGATTTGTTGGCTCACCAGCCGGTGTACAGTCTCCATCTTCTGTCGGTGAGCATTTAGCCAGGAGGGGTAGTTATGGCAGACATCATCTCCAGGGCGGAATAGGTTCAAGTCATGGACCCCTTTTCCGGGGCGGCCAAAGAGAAGGGTGTGTGGGATGTAACCAGTCACGGAGTGGACCTGGTTGTTGTAGGCCCATACTAGATCGGGAAGGAATTGGGGCCATTGGTCTTTCTTATCATCGGCCAAGGTGCGGATCAGCTGGAGTAGAGTCCGGTTGAAGCGTTCACATGCACCGTTCCCTTGTGGGTGGTAAGGAGTGGTCCTTGACTTCTGGATCCCATACATCTGATGCAGCTCTTCGATGACTCGGCCTTTTCGAAACAAGCCCCCTGGTCGGAGTGCAACCTCTCCGGACACCCATAGACGTGGATGAACTGTCGACAGATGGCCCGTGCAGCCGATTCAGCCGTCTGGTCTTTGGTAGCAACAGCGACAGCGAATTTTGTGAAGTGATCCACCATGACTAGGCAGTACTGATAGCCACTGCTCGCCGTCCCAATCAGCAGATAGTCCACCATCAACAGCTCAAGGGGCCTGGATGTTTTAATTGTCTGGACAGGTGCACGCTGCTCAGGGGACTTGTGTAGTTCACAGGTGCGACAGGTTTGGCAGCCGTCTTCAACCAGCTTGCGGAGCCCCGGACAATAGATGGACTGTTGAATCCACCGAAAGGTCTTGTCTATTCCGAAGTGTCCATTCCTTTTGTGGGCTTTGGCCACCATCTCACGGGCCAATTGATCAGGCACCACAACTTGTGTGCATTCCTCCAGCATGTGCGACAAGAGAACCTTCCGGTATAGCACTCCTCTCAGAATCAGCCGGTCCCACTGACTGAGCAGGGTCAAGGTCCCGGTAGACAGTCGTGCCCGTATATCGGCGGGAGGCTTCTGCTGCTGCTACACCCATTGTTTGAGTAGAGCCCATTCAGGGTTCTGGTCCTGGAGCCTGCACCACTCCTTGGGTGGCAAGGCGACCCGCACTGGAGTTCCAGCTTCGCCCACAACGAACTGGCGGTAATCCATCATCTGTTGGGCGAGCTTTGCAAAGTCAGGCGTCTTGTCCCCTTCTAATTCTTCATCCCGGTCTCGGTGGAGTAAGGGGTATGACACTCTAGACAGGCTGTCCGCATTTTGATTCTCAGCTCCAGCCCTATATTTGATCTTGCAATTGAACTTGGAGAGCCGAGCCATCCAACGCTGCTCCATGACTCCGAGCTTCGCATTTTCTAAGTGGGCCAACGGGTTGTTATCGGTCAGGACTAGTACTTCGGTCCCCGTGAGGTACCCTGCAAATTTCTCCGCCATAGCCCACGTTAGGGCCAACAGCTCCAGCCGGAACAAGCTATAATTGGTGGGATTCTTCTAGCCCTCATGTAGGGACCGACTGGCATAGGCTATGACCCGTTCCTTGCCTTCTTGTACCTGTGAAAGTACTGCCCCTAGACCCTGTAGACTGGCATCGGTGTGTAGTTGGAAGGGCAGGTTGTAGTCTGCATATGCCAGGATGGGGGGGAGATGTTAAGGCACCCTTTAGGGCTTGGAAGGACTCTTCCTGGCTGGGTCCCCAGCTGATGGGTCGTCCTCTGGGGCTGTTGGTGGTCCCTCGAAGCAGGTCATGCAAGTGTGCAGCAAGCTGGGCGAAGTTTTTGACGAACCGGCGGTAGTAGCCGGCCAACCCCAGGAAGGCCCTGACCTCCTTGACGTTTGTGGGCTGCGGCCAATCCCGTACGGCGGCTATCTTCTCTGAAGATCCGGTGGCCCAGGTAATTGATCTCGGGCTGCAGAAGACGGCACTTGCTGAGTTTCAACTTCAGGCCATGTTCTCGCAACCTACTGAACACACGGCCCAGCTGCTGCAGGTGTTCTTCAAATGTGGCCGAATAGACTACAATGTCGTCCAGGTAGATGAGGGTGAAGTCAAAGTTTTAGTCTCCCAAGCAGCGCTCCATCAGCCGCTGGAAAGTCCCCGGCGCGTTGTTCAGACCAAAGGGCATCCGGTCGAACTCGTACAGGCCCATGGGTAGGATGAAAGCAGTCTTCTCTCTATCTTTCTCGTGCATAGGTACCTGCCAATACCCGCTGGCCAGATCCAACAAAGAGAAGTATTTGGCTTTCTTCAGGGCTGTCAGTGATTCTTCGATCCTTGGCAAAGGGTATGAGTCCTGGGTGGTGCAAGCATTCAAACGGCGGTAGTCCACACAGAACCTCAGGGACCCGTCCTTCTTCTTGACTATCACCACCGGTGCAGCCCAGGGACTCTGGCTTTCTTGTACCACTCCAGCGTGTAGCATGGAATTCAGGAGATTGTTCACTTCTTGGTATTGCTAGGGAGGTATTTGGCAGTACCTTTCACGGATCATAGCATCGTCACCAGTGGGGATTTCGTGCTTGATACTGGTGGTGCACCCAAAGTCGGTGTCATGCCGGGCAAAGGACGCCTGATGCTCTTGAAGTAGCTCTTCCACCTGGGACACCTCCCGTTTGGAGTATTGGGATACGTCCAACTGACACTTCTCTCGTAGTTCTCGCCCCGCACTGGTGTCACCCGCGACAGCGGCCATGGCAGAGACCATCACTGTCCAATCTCCCTCTGTAGACGGTACAAACTGGAGGGGGCTCATGGGGTTCACCTCTTCGGTTAGAGCGTAGACTCGGGCGAGCTGTTTCCCGGCTTCTAGGTCAACGCTCACGTTAGCCGTGTTGCCCAGCCTGACAGGAATTCTTCCTTTTCTCACTACTGCTAGAGTTCGAGCGACTAGTGGATTCAGCTTCCCTTCCTTCGGGGTGCGCGGCTCAAGCAGCACCTCCACGCCTTCAAGCTGTCTCGTGGTGCTAAGGGGTAGTGAGATAACTGTCTCTGTCCCAGCCGGTAAGGTGATCCTAGTATGGCGGGGTACGGTGATCGTGGCCAGTGGCAGTTGTTCTTCTGTCATTTGCTGGAGGTTGCAGGTCCGGACCACTTGCTTGAAAGGCACGGCGGGGGGCCCTATGTGCGGTCACCTCTTGCCAGTACTTGGGCCCCCTCTTGGTAAACAACACCAGATTCAGGTCTTTCAAGATGTTCATCCCAATAATCATGGGCGTTTCTGATCCAAAGCCTTCCCTGACCACAATCATCCCTCTCTTCCCGAGATCTTGGCCACAGATTTCGGTGTTCATCCAGGCAACTCCCGTCACCGGAATGGGTAGATTATTGGATGCTTTGATCTTGATGGCGGTATCAGGGTCATAGGCAACCCGCGGCTTTAGACATTCTTCGTAGAACTGCTCGGAGATGGTGGATACCTGAGACCCAGTATCCATTAACCCTTGTACGGCGATCCCTTCCAGTAATACTTCCAGGGTGGGGCTATTTGATGCAAGTTTGTTCCGTGGCTGGCTCTGTTTTCCCACACCCCTCTCTTTGGCCTTCCCTGCCGAGTGAGCCTCTTTGGCAGGGGCGTCTAGTTTAAAGGCGGACGCTGTTGTGAGACATGACTTGCTGGTTCTGGTAGATCGGACCGTGGATGAACTTGAAAGTTCTGGGGGCAACGGTTTGCTCTATGACGGGGGTCGCCGCATGTCCAGCATCTTCCCATCGGCCGGCTGGGTTGTTGTCTCGCTTGCCGGCCCGCCTGTTGCTCTAGGGTGAGCTGTAACACCTGTTTCTGCAATTCTGCCACCATCTGCTTCAGTTCTTCCGTGTCGCTGTTCGGAGTCCCGATACCAGATATGGACCTGCAAGCCGCGGTATGTGTCTGTGTCTCCACGACAGGTCCCCTTGAACGTTCTATAGCTTCTTGTTTGACCTCAGCGAACGTAAGGGCCGGATTTATCCGGAGTAGATCTTGCAATGAGCGGTTAAGGTACGGGTCTCTCAATCCGGTCACGAACTGATCTCTCAACACCAGGTCACGGGCACCCGTACTAGCTATCTGTTCTTCTTTTCTACAGGCTTGTTCTAGCAGCACTTGAAGGGCATTGGCATATTGAGGAATGTCCTCCGACTCGAGCTGAGTACGCCGGAAGAACATATAGCGCAATGTTCCCGCATATGTGGTCGGCCCATAGGTGTTCTCCAGCACCCACACCAAGTCATCCAACGTACGCCGGCCCTTAACCGTCTCCAGCCTGACTGTCGTCCACGCTTCCCCCTCTAATGTTAGCATGGCCATTTCTGCTAAGGTCTTAGGATCAGTGTTAGTGCAGGAAGTGTATATCTTAAGTTGTGCAGTCCATTCAGTTACAGGATAGTTCCGTCCGTTAAACTTTCTCACCTGATTGACAATAGACGTCGGGGGAGCTGTCTGGTTATAAGTTACTACCGGGGGATGATTTTGTTGGTCACACATCCTGCCGACTACGCCACATGAAGCGACCGGTGGTAGGGCCGCGGGTGTGTGTGTATGCTCTATTCCAACAAAATCCCCATACTCAGAATTTACCGGTAGTAACATTTTTTTACTATGAAACATATTTATAACACAATCAACCGAACTATCTGCGCACATGTGTATGGTGGAGTCCCCGGATCTTCACTCCTTCCGGGTACGCAGCAAGGAAAAAAAAGAAAAGAGAAAAACACAAAGAAATGGCGGCAACTTTCCCTAACTTTCCCTACAATCACGTACCAGTCTATCCCAGAAGAAGATGCTGCTCCCACGTCGCAGGCCTGGAGTCTCACGATGATGGGTCCCAGTGCAGCGCTGAAGGGATGCAGCTCCTCGGTCTTCTCCTTTGATCTTCTCCCGCTGGTAATGGATTCTAGTCAGTCTCTTAGTCCCGGGGCACACCGAGCAGAAGAAGGGAGGTCACGGTTGCACGGATGGCTCCCTTGTGTCGGTAACGGCCCCTGCACTTGCACTCAGGGTGCGATGCTCTGCAGTCTGGTTAGATCCTCGGTGAAAACAAAGTCCTGCAAACCGGGGATGGCAGAAACCACTTTCACAGGGTGATTCTTCCAAGAATCCGGTTGCAAAAGAGCCCTCTGTTCAGGGAGACCACACGTAGCTCTGTGCTGGCTGAGCTCCGGGTCTGTACTGTCCTCCCGCTCTTTTTCTTCCTGGTTAGAACACACAAGCTGTAGGGGATTTCCCACCTCTGTGTCTGTGATTGCACAGTCTGACGCTGCCCCCTTGTGGGCAAGTGCTGAAGCAATGTTCAAATCCATTTCTACATTGATGATGCAGTCTGAATGGTTGATCCCATTACACCTGCATCTAGTAACACACATAAAGAGATAAAAAAAAAACCAAAGTACTTCTAAAGATCCTTCATTATATGCTAATAAGGCCAGCGACTAGTCGTAAAGGCTTAGTTAACTTGGCTAGTCGGCCCCCTTAGTACATCCCTCTGGCCATGGTTATATGCTATCATGCTAAAGAATGCACAGCGTCAGAGGGATGGCCACGCTCACCTGTACTGCCACCGTGACCGACGCTGAATTTTGTCTCAGTGCGCATTGGGCAGTGGGCATTGAGTAGCATGTTAGCACATGCCTGTGGGCGTACTACCATGCTAAGAGGGCGGAATGAGCGCAGGAACTATCGCCCATACGACTAGATCCTGTGCTCATTAGCATAGCATATAGAGGATCCTTAATAATACCTTTTTCTAAAGATCTCTTTATCTATGCTAGTGTATACAGGGACGGTTAGGCAGGGATTAGAAATATGCACCCCAAAACTGCTCGTGGTGTTGGGTGCACATTGCACCTGACAGGTTCCCTTTTTAAAAGGGCCTTAAAAGATTGCTGATGGACTTGTTATATAGTCAACCACTATTATATACAGTTAGGTCCAGAAATATTTGCACAGTGACACAATTTTCGCGAGTTGGGCTCTGCATGCCACCACATTGGATTTGAAATTAAACCTCTACAACAGAATTCAAGTGCAGATTGTAACGTTTAATTTGAAGGTTTGAACAAAAATATCTGATAGAAATTGTAGGAATTGTACACATTTCTTTACAAACACCTCACATTTTAGGAGGTCAAAAGTAATTGGACAAATAAACCAAACCCAAGCAAAATATTTTTATTTTCAATATTTTGTTGTGAATCCTTTGGAGGCAATCACTGCCTTAAGTCTGGAACCCATGGACATCACCAAACACTGGGTTTCCTCCTTCTTAATGCTTTGCCAGGCCTTTATAGCCGCAGGCTTCAGGTCTTGCTTGTTTGTGGGTCTTTCCGTCTTAAGTCTGGATTTGAGCAAGTGAAATGCATGCTCAATTGGGTTAAGATCAGGTGATTGACTTGGCCATTGCAGAATGTTCCACTTTTTTGCACTCATGAACTCCTGGGTAGCTTTAGCTGTATGCTTGGGGTCATTGTCCATCTGTACTATGAAGCGCCGTCCGATCAACTTTGCGGCATTTGGCTGAATCTGGGCTGAAAGTATATCCCGGTACACTTCAGAATTCATCCGGCTACTCTTGTCTGCTGTTATGTCATCAATAAACACAAGTGACCCAGTGCCATTGAAAGCCATGCATGCCCATGCCATCACGTTGCCTCCACCATTTTTTACAGAGGATGTGGTGTGCCTTGGATCATGTGCCGTTCCCTTTCTTCTCCAAACTTTTTTCTTCCCATCATTCTGGTACAGGTTGATCTTTGTCTCATCTGTACATAGAATACTTTTCCAGAACTGAGCTGGCTTCATGAGGTGTTTTTCAGCAAATTTAACTCTGACCTGTCCTATTTTTGGAATTTGATGAATGGTTTGCATCTAGATGTGAACCCTTTGTATTTACTTTCATGGAGTCTTCTCTTTACTGTTGACTTAGAGACAGATACACCTACTTCACTGAGAGTGTTCTGGACTTCAGTTGATGTTGTGAACGGGTTCTTCTTCACCAAAGAAAGTATGCGGCGATCATCCACCACTGTTGTCATCCGTGGACGCGCAGGCCTTTTTGAGTTCCCAAGCTCACCAGTCAATTCCTTTTTTCTCAGAATGTACCCGACTGTTGATTTTGCTACTCCAAGCATGTCTGCTATCTCTCTGATGGATTTTTTCTTTTTTTTCAGCCTCAGGATGTTCTGCTTCACCTCAATTGAGAGTTCCTTAGACCGCATGTTGTCTGGTCACAGCAACAGCTTCCAAATGCAAAACCACACACCTGTAATCAACCCCAGACCTTTTAACTACTTCATTGATTACAGGTTAACGGGTGAGACGCCTTCAGAGTTAATTGCAGCCCTTAGAGTCCCTTGTCCAATTACTTTTGGTCCCTTGAAAAAGAGGAGGCTATGCATTACAGAGCTATGACTCCTAAACCCTTTCTCCGATTTGGATGTGAAAACTCTCATATTGCAGCTGGGAGTGTGCACTTTCAGCCCATATTATATATATATATATAATTGTATTTTTGAACATGTTTTTGTAAACAGCTAAAATAACAAAACTTGTGTCACTGTCCAAATATTTCTGGACCTAACTGTAGAATTGGCACAACAGAGTTCTAGGAAGAGGTGTTCAGGAATACATGCATTTGCTAAAACAAGCAACTCACGCGAACTGACTGATCCCTCTTTACATACATAGCACACAACTGACATCATTCATTATCCTTTAATAGGAGGTCAAGTAATCTAAAACCCAATGGTAGCCAAATCTAATTATAACAATTTTACGATTAGTGTCTTATTTTACAAGTGTATATAAAAAAGGTTTCCTACGATGTTGAATCTTACAGAGCTGAGATGCAGGGATATATCTTTTAGACAGCTGTCATCATGACAAGAACCTTTCAACTGTGGATTGCTATGCTACATATTTTCCAGCAGCAATGGTCCTATGTGTCAGAATACAGTGAGCTTTGATTGCCCTCACACAACGACTCCTGAGCTTATGATGGCTGTCAGATACCATCACATTGCTGTCAAAGGCTTATATTCACAAATAAATTCAAGAACAGTCAAATAGAAAAGGTGACTTGTAATTGACATATGCATGGAGTTACCTTGGCATGTTTTACGGTTGTGTTGCAGTGTAGATGTATTAAAAGAAGCCCTTCCATAAACTTTCCTGTTGATTAAATTTGTGTGTATGTATAAGCAATGTAGTGTGAATGTGTTAATATACTTACCTACCGCCGTTCTCTCCAGTGTCCAGCTTTGGTCTTCTATTCTTCTTGGTGACGCAACTGCAAATGAGACCTCACGGTTCATTCTACACTCTATGTGTGAGTTAGAAGTCTCGTATACAATGAAAGACAATGGTGCCTGGTTCTGACCCCCCCCCCCCCCACAGAGTAACATAGTAAGGGTACGGTTCCACTTGCATTTTGCATGGATGAGTGCAATCCGATAAAACATCTGATTGCCCACACTGTAGTGCAAAACTATGGATCAGTGTTCATCTGCTATTGATTTCTCATGCCATAGCGGCATGCAGAATGAATAGCACCATGCTGTGTTTGGCAGTGATTCTCGGCTCACACACCCCCCATACAAGTCTATCGATGTGTGTGAAACATCGCACTGCACTCGCATGTAAAGCGAGTGCAGTGCAATATACACAGAGACAGGCCGAGAAGGAGATGGGGATAAAGTGCTCCCTATTCTCTGCAGCTGTGATACGATCGCAAGATCGCATCATAGTCGCATGACACTCGGTTGACACTCGCAGCAGAGGGTCATTAGCATATCGCTTCCGATACTCTCGCATCACAAGCTATACGCAAGTGGAACCAAGGCCTAATAGTCACTTCTAAAGAGAATAAAAATAGAAAAATATGGTGTTGCGCTGATCTGCAGATGTATGAGTAAACCGATACAAAAGACGAATAAAAACCTTTTTTATTTAATAAAAAATGTCACTACGCGTTTCAGAGGCGATCTGCCCCCTTCCTCAGGTGCATAACCCATGAACAGTACTGCCCCATCTTATATAAACAGGAGACACCACACACATTTGCAATCAAAATGTCAATTACAAATCCTACAATAAAACAAGAATATGCAAGGTTTATAAATCCATGAATAAAACAGGAAAAAAACATATACAATTGTATAATTTAAATATAAAATATACATGCACACACACGTGTGTGTGTGTGTGTGTGTGTATGTGTGTGTATGTGTATATATATATATATATATATATATATATATATATATATATATATTTAATATATACAGTACATACCAAAAGCTTGGAGAGACCTTCTCATTCAAAGAGTTTTCTTTATTTTCAGGACTCTGAAAATTGTAGATTCACATTGCAGGCATCACAACTATGAATTAAAACATGTGGACTGAAATACTTAAAGTGTGAAACAACTGAAAATATTTCTTATATTCTAGGTTCTTCAAAGTAGCCACTTTTTGCTTTCATTACTACTTTGCACACTCTTGGCATTCTCTTGATGAGCTTCAAGAGGTAGTCACCGGAAATGATTTTCCAACCGTCTTGAAGGAGTTCCCAGAGATGCTTAGCACTTGTTGGCCCTTTTGCCTTCACTCTGCGGTCCAGCTCACCCCAAAACATCTCGATTGTGTTCAGGTCTGGTGACTGTGGAGACCAGGTCATCTGGCGTAGCACCCATCACTCTCCTTCTTAGTCAAATAGCCCTTACACAGCCTGGAGGTGTTTGAGGTCATTGTCCTGTTGAAAAATAAATGATGGTACAGCTAAACGCAAACCGGATGGAATAGCATGCCGCTGCAAGATGCTGTGGGAGGCATGCTGGTTCTGTATGCCTTCAATTTTGAATAAATCCCCAACCGTGTCACCAGCAAAGCACCCCCACACCATCACACCTCCTCTTCCATGCTTCACGGTGGGAACCAGGCATGTAGAATCAATTCCGTTCACCTTTTCTGCAAAGACACGGTGGTTGGATCCAAAGATCTCAAATTTGGACTCCTCAGACCAAAGCACAAATTTCCACTGGTCTAATGTCCATTCCTTGTGTTCTTTAGCCCAAACAAGTCCTTATGCTTGTTGCCTGTACTTAGCTGTGGTTTCCTAGGAGTTATTTTACCATGAAGGCCTGCTGCACAAAGTCTCCTCTTAACAGTTGTTCTAGAGATGAGGTGTGTCCAAACTTTTGGACTGTAATGTATATACTGTATAAAACACACAAGTGAGTGTGCAATGGCTGTCATGCTATTTAACTCATGCCACTTATCGCTGATGGTAATATCCAGCTGTTAGAAGTTAAGGGACCCAAAATCACCTCTAAACCAGGTGGATAGTGCATAACACATTATGATGAAGTATTGGTGTGCAAAGGTCGCCGAAATGTATTCTTACACAGTGTCCATCTTCTGTCTGTCACAACTCCTAAGGTGCGTATAACTTGATCCCTGTTAGGGAAGGAGATGAGTTTAAGACAGGATTTATCACACCTGAGACTCACTATGGTTATCTTGTGATGACATTAGAATTAAGTAACGCCCCAACTGTTTCACAAAAGGTTGTGAATGACCTATTCTGAGATACAGTATAAAGCAGGAGGTATAGGAAAGCTGGACACGCCTAACAATGTGGGTCCCAATTAGTGTTGAGCAGACCCGGATCTGAAAAATCTGGATCCGCACGGTTCGAGGTTCCGATCCGAGTCCGACCAGTACCCGGGATCCAGGGTGCACAATCCGGATCTGTTTTTTTTTTTTTTTTCCTCTCTCTCTCTCTCTCTACACGGTGGGAACCAGTCATGTAGAGTCCATCCGTTCACCTTTTCTACAAAGACACGGTTTTTGGATTCAAAGATCTCAAATTTGCACTCATCAAAGCACAGATTTCCACTGGTCTAATGTCCATTCCTTGTGTTCTTTAGCCCAAACAAATCTCTTCTGCTTGTTTCCTGTCCTTAGCAGTGGTTTCCTAGCAGCTATTTTACCATGAAGGCCTGCTGCACAAAGTCTCCTCTTAACAGTTGTTCTAGAGATGAGGTGTGTCCAAACTTTTGGACTGTAATGTATATACTGTATAAAACACACAAGTGAGTGTGCAATGGCTGTCATGCTATTTAACTCATGCCACTTATCGCTGATGGTAATATCCAGCTGTTAGAAGTTAAGGGACCCAAAATCACCTCTAAACCAGGTGGATAGTGCATAACACATTATGATGAAGTATTGGTGTGCAAAGGTCACCGAAATGTATTCTTACACAGTGTCCATCTTCTGTCTGTCACAACTCCTAAGGTGCGTATAACTTGATCCCTGTTAGGGAAGGAGATGAGTTTAAGACAGGATTTATCACACCTGAGATTCACTATGGTTATCTTGTGATGACATTAGAATTAAGTAACGCCCCAACTGTTTCACAAAAGGTTGTGAATGACCTATTCTGAGATACAGTATAAAGCAGGAGGTATAGGAAAGCTGGACACGCCTAACAATGTGGGTCCCAATTAGTGTTGAGCAGACCCGGATCTGAAAAATCTGGATCCGCACGGTTCGAGGTTCCGATCCGAGTCCGACCAGTACCCGGGATCCAGGGTGCACAATCCGGATCTGTTTTTTTTTTTTTTTTTTTTTTCCCTCTCTCTCTCTCTCTCTCTACACGGTGGGAACCAGTCATGTAGAGTCCATCCGTTCACCTTTTCTACAAAGACACGGTTTTTGGATTCAAAGATCTCAAATTTGCACTCATCAAAGCACAGATTTCCACTGGTCTAATGTCCATTCCTTGTGTTCTTTAGCCCAAACAAATCTCTTCTGCTTGTTTCCTGTCCTTAGCAGTGGTTTCCTAGCAGCTATTTTACCATGAAGGCCTGCTGCACAAAGTCTCCTCTTAACAGTTGTTCTAGACATGAGAAGGTGTGTCCAAACTTTTGGTCAGTACTGTGTGTGTGTGTGTGTGTGTGTGTGTGTGTATATAATATATATATATATATATATATATATATATATATATATATACATATACACACACACTACAGGGTCCAGGGGAGGTGGGGGCAGCTCTGGAGTGATGCTGGAGGCTGGTGGAGGCTGGTGAAAGCTGCAGGAGGCAGCGGGAGATCTCCTGCTCCCGCTCATATAATATGCACTGCCGCTGTCCATCACCGTTGTGCTGAAACCGCACTGCGGTGATGGGTTGGTGCAGCGGCACATATTATATCTGCCTGTGCCCCCCTTTGATAGCACATGCCCCCCCGTGTTAGATATGGCCTCCATGCTGCTGTCCATGGTAAAATACAAAACTCTTTACTTACCTCCTCCAGTGCTGATCTCCTGGTCACTCTGCTGCCACTGTGATCAGGCACTCAGAGATGATATCACTCTGCTGTGCCGATCACATGACTGACACCGAGAACCAGGAAGTGCAGGAGCTCAGCAGCACAGACGGAGACACCGGGTTTGCAACGCTGGAGAAGGTAAGGAAAGAGTGTTTTATTTTACTATGGGCAGCAGCATGGAGGCCATATCTAACACAGGGGGAGGTGTGTCATCCATAGGGGGCCATATCAAACACAGGGGGAGGTGTGCCATCCATAGGGGGCCATATCAAACACAGGAGGCGTGTGCCATCCATAGGGGGCCATATCAAACACAGGGGGACGTGTGCCATCCATAGGGGGCCATGGGCAGCACAGGGGGACGTGTGCCATCCATAGGGGGCCATAGGCAGCACAGGGGGATGTGTGTCATCCATAGGAGACCTGTGCCAGCTGTAGGAGATGTGTGCCATCTATAGGAGACCTGTGCCGGCTGTAGGGGATATCTGCCAGCAATAGGGGACGTGTGCCAACACAGGGGGGACATGTGCCATAAATAGGGGGACGTGTTCCATCAATAGGAGACATGTGCCAGCAATAGGGGACGTGTGCCATCAATGGGGGACATGTGCCAGCACAAGGGGGCTATATTCAATATAAGGGGGCCATATCCAGATTAAGGGGGCTAATTTTAGGATGGGGGGGGGCCATGAGGGACATATACCGTATATTATTTGTTAGACGGACACTGGCATTATAAGACAGACCCCATTTAACATTAAGAAAAAAAATCCCTTTTCTTTCACCAAATTTGGGGGTGCGTCTTATAATCAGGTGCGTCTTATAAAGCAAAAAATACGGTAACTCTTTTGCAACTTTTTATACCTATTTGTAGCAATTTATAACACTGCTTTTCTGTAATAGTATCATTTTGGGACCTCTGTTTGCAGACTTCTGTATAGGTTTATTCACACTTCTCATATGTTTGAGGGCTGACTATCACAATCAGCTATCAACCCTGCTACCATCTTCTTGTTTAGTTGAAACAATAATATTTTTATGGTGTCTAGCGCAGGGGGTTCTTTCTTATATTATGTGACTTGTACACTCCTGACAGAAGTGTTTTCACCACCCTTTTTGCTGCTGACATTATATATATATATATATATATATATATATATATATATATATATATATATATATATATATATATATATATATATATATATATATATATATATTTTTTTTTTTTTTATTTTTTTTCATTTGCACCTTCTATTTCCCCTTTTGGTTCTTTTTGAGGTGCTGGTTGTACTTATTTGCAATTATCTAAATAGGAACACAGGTTTGAAAAAATCCCACCCTTAAAAACAAAAAGAATTGGACAAAAAAGAGAAAGTGAAACACTACAATGTACCTTTCAAGGATATTATACAAGTGACGTCTTTGTTCCAGTGATGCAACTTTTGATACAGAGAGTGAAAAAATAAAAAATAGGTTACATGGGTGAGGATATCGTACTGATACCCTTAGGGGTACTTTGCACGTTGCAACATCGCTACTACAATAGTACTACTACTACTACTGTCGGGGTCAAATCAAAAGTGACGCACATCTGGCGTCAGTAACGACGTTGCAACGTGTAAACCCTAGAAACACCAATAAACGATCGCAAAAGCGTCGAAAATTGGTGATCTGTGTAGTGTCGGTCATTTCCATAGTTTCGCTGCAGCGACAGGTACGATGTTGTTCCTCATCGCTGTGTATGAAGCCGCAGGAGTGAGGAACATCTCCTTACCTGCGTCCCGCCTGCAATGAGGAATGAAGGAGGTGGGCGGGATGTTTACGTCTCACTCATCTCTGCCCCTCCGCTTCTATTGGCCACCTGCCGTGTGACGTCGCTGTGACGCCGCACGACCCCGCCCCCTTAGAGGCGGGTCGCCGGCCAGAGCGACATCACAGGGCAAGTAAGTGCGTGTGAAGCTGCCGTAGCGATATTGTTCGCTACGGCAGCTATCACAAGATATCGCATCTGCGACAGGGGCGGGGACTATCGTGCTCGGCATCGCTACAATCGGCTAGCGATGTCGCAGCGTGCAAAGTACCCCTCAATCATACGTAGAGAACTGTACGCAATTGTTCCAGACAAATGACACTTTATAATAATCGTCAAGTCACCAAAGAATGTTCCATTGAAAAACAAAATAATTTTTTCAACTGCCTATAGTGTCCATTTTCAACAAATAAAAGAAATAATTTTAAAATATTTACGTGTTGTTAATCAGGGACACTGTATTAGGCAAAGTTTTAAAAAATAGCTGCATGTGTGTCGCCCAGGGCTATGGGGTACTCTGTCCCGGGCAGTGTATTGCTGGGGAGATGTCACTTGGTGGCCGTTGCCCAGTTCCGTGTCCTGGGAATGCTTTTTAATAGGGGTATATTTACAGGGGAGATTGAATGAATGAAAGTTTATAACGTGACGCCACTTGCGGGTTGCGGCTATATAGATGGAGCCGCCGCTGCACAGTTATCACTACTGGGGCTGGTGTTAGTGGAAGCCTGGATGTTAGGCCCGCCACAAGCAGGGCCGGGCCCCAGAGGATAGGTAATGTGGATGGGTGCAGAAAGAAGGTAGGCCACACAGGGAGTTGCAGTGTAACTGGTTCCTTTACTCACAGTCAGATGGAAACTGGTCACCCGAGGAAGGCTGGTCTTGACCACTGGTCCCCTTAGTCCCAGTACCGTTTAGTGACCTGGTGGCGTCTTTCCCCTGCACCGGTCTTTGGTTGGCGGGTTCCCGTGGATTGGAGTGTCTGGGGGTCCCCTTCTGGTAGTCTCTCAACGGCAGTCCGTATTACGGTAGCGTGAACTCTGGTCGGAGTCTCTGATCCTGTTCCCCAGTTCTCCTGTTGCTACTGAGTCCCGAACTTCAAGGTCAGTGAGGTCTTTGATGGTCCCCTCACTGTGAAGATTTTATCAGGTCTGCCTGGAGACTTTGCCTGACCTAGGATTCTGTACCCGTTGGTGCAATGGTTCCGGGAGTACTCCACCGGCAACCACACGCCTGGGCTCTCAGGTCACCATCACACTCATGTCAGTGCTTCCACTCACTCCCTCAGTCACCGACTCTCTCACTCTGACTGTCCACTGTCTGCCCCTCTCACCTGGTCATCTAGAGGAGTGGATCGGCTCCACCTCTAGGCGGCCATCCATTAGGTCCAACCCTAGTCTGGCACCAGTCTTTGGGGAATTGGGGAAAAACAGGGATTAACTGGAATATTTTTGTTGTTACCGGCACTGGTCTTCTGGGTCCCTGGGAGTAGGTCCTGCATCCTGGTGGGGATGCAGTACCTTGTAGCTCCCTGATGGCTTCAGGGGCGCTACACATGTGCGTAGCAAGACGGGGTCAATCTTTAGGGAATATACTTTCCCAAGCCTTTTTTCTACTACAAACCGACAGCAACATTGGTTACAAATAAAGGGGTTTTTATAGGTGCGGGGAGATCCAGATGTAATGTATGTTGTTTTGCACAAAATAGGAAAACTAGGGTTTCACTTCCTTCTGGAAAAACGCACATGATAAAATCTTTTATTAACTGTGACACAGATCATGCGATTTATTGTATTGAATGTACATCATGTGAATTACGCTATGTGGGATATACTTCACGTAAAATCAAAAAGCATATAGCTATACATATTGCCAATACTAAAAGCAATAATGCATCTTATTCTGGAGCTACCATACTACCATACATAAGGGGAATCTTGATAGTTTTTCCTTTTTTGCTATTGAAAGAGTTAATGCAGCTACTAGAGGCGGTAACTGGATGAACGTTAAAAACCAAGTTTCCAGAGGGGATGAACTAAAGGAATTATTTATATTACATCTATTAAAAAAAAACTTTAAAAAGATAAGAAGGAAGGAAGGGAGGAAAAAAAAGAAGAAAAAGAAAAAAAGGGTTTTTTTTTTCCTCTGGTACTAGCAATACGTTCTACTGAACTAAGTTATGATTAATGTAAATGCAATCATGTACATTATATTTTATGAAGATAAGGCTATGTTAGTTGTCACTTGTATAATATCCTTGCAAGGTACATTGTAGTGTTTCACTTTCTCTTTTTTTTGTCCAATCCTTTTGGTTTTAAGGGTGGGGTTTTTTTTTCGAACCTATGTTTCTGTTTGTTTTTAATTGAATTGTAAATCTGTGCACATAAAAATGTGTTTTTTTTAGGTCAAACAGTAAACTTCCTGGGGTATGTCTTTTCTGACAAAAAAAATCCGAATGGATTTCTCTTAGGCTTTATTTGCATGTGGCTCCCCTGCGGCTTCAGGCGCCACAGGGTACTGCACCTCAACCGGGTTGCAGTATTCATCTCGGATATGGAGGAGGTCATCACTGGTAAACCACCACCAAACACTCATCCAACATATAACACAGGAGCTTTCCACTGGGACTGGGCTAGGGTAAGTGCTGGGGTGGCCATCATGAGGTATTGCTCCTCTTGCCCACTAGCTCAGCAACCCAGGAGGTGGGGCATCAAAAGGGGTAGGGAGGAGCCATCACACACAATAGCGCCAGGCAGCGTCTGAGCGAGGTCGGACTCAGGAACAAACAATCAAGCAAAGACAAGAATAGCAAAGGGCCTGTGGTCTGGAGCTGGAGGCTCAACCCGGGTTCTTAGGAAGATGGGGGATACTAGGGTTCGCGGGGAGTGCAGCAGGCACCCATGACCTGTTCCATGGCTCAGAAGCTGGGGTGGAGGGAAACCGTCGAAAAGGAGACGTACAGAAGGGAACGCCGGCCATGACCTCCGAAGTATCCGGGATCGGCTGAGACCCATCACAGCGGGACACGGCACTCCAAGGTCAGAGTGACTTCAGTGAGTAAAATTAACTTGAACGGCGCCCTCCGTGTTGTCCCATCATTACCGGCACCCTCACCATCGCGCCCCTGCACCACAGGCGACTACTACTTCCAACATCCTCCCTGGGGGCTGAGCTCTGCCTGTGGAGAGCTGTTTCATCCAAGTTGCGTTAACAGATAGTAGTAGAGAATGGGTTTCACAGCCGCGCCAAAAGACTACTGGATTCTTCTCAGATTAATGTTTCTTTTATTTCATAACAGGTCAAGTCTACGCGTTTCAGGAGAACACAGCTCCCTTCTTCAGGACAAACCAACAAAGAATCATCAAATCGCAAGTTGCGTTATCATCCGCCCCTGGGAAGACTTCCCGCAGCGGCAGCTAATACTGTCTGCACACAACATATTCCCTTGTTTTTCCTTTATATAGCGCAGTTCACTGGGTGTTCTCTTGCACAGTTATTGGTAAGTGTGAAATGTTGGCAATCAAGTGGGCCTAAAATCACTGTTATAACAGGGTGGGTGAAAAACATAAATATCTTGAATGAGCCAAGAGGCTAAACTGTAGTTTACCTAGATTAGCTTACTTCTTCTTTAAGTTTGATTTTGTGGTGACATTTAGACCTGGGGCTTATATTATTTATTTATTATTATTTATTATTATAGCGCCATTTATTCCATGGCGCTTTACAGTGAAAGAGGGTATACATACAACAATCATTAACAGTACAAAACAGATTGGTATAGGAGGAGAGAGGACCCTGCCCGCGAGGGCTCACAGTCTATAGGGAATGGGTGATGGTACAATAGGTAAGGACAGAGCTGTTTGCACAGTGGTGTACTGGACTGAGGATTATTGTAGGTTGTAGGCTTGTTGGAAGAGATGGGTCTTGAGGTTCCTCTTGAAGCTTTCCACGGTGGGGGAGAGTCTGATATGTTGAGGTAGAGCGTTCCAGAGTATGGGGGAGGCACGGGAGAAATCTTGTATGCGATTGTGGGAAGAGGAGATAAGAGAGGAGTAGACAAGGAGATCTTGTGAGGATCTGAGGTTGTGTGCGGGTAGGTACCGGGAGACTAGGTCACAGATGTAAGGAGGAGACAGGTTGTGGATGGCTTTGTATGTCATGGTTAATGTTTTGAACTGGAGTCGTTGGGCGATGGGAAGCCAGGGAAGGGATTGGCAGAGTGGCGAGGCTGGGGAATAGCGAGGGGAGAGGTGGATTAAGCGAGCCGCAGAGTTTAGGAGAGATTGGAGGGGTGCAAAGGTTTTGGAAGGGAGGCCAGAGAGCAGGAGGTTGCAATAGTCGAGGCGGGAGATGATGAGGGCATGCACTAATGTTTTTGCTGATTTTTGGTTAAGGAAAGCACGGATCCGGGAGATATTTTTGAGTTGTCTACATGAGGTGAAGACGGCTTGGATGTGTGGCTTGAAGGATAAAGCAGAGTCGAGGGTTACTCCAAGGCAACCATCAAGTTTGATGAAAAGGATTCTTGGAGGGGATGAGTGAGGGAGAAGGAAAGACAATGAGTTCTGTTTTGTCCATGTTAAGCTTTAGGAATCGCGCAGAGAAAAAGGATGAAATAGCAGACAGACATTGTGGAATTTTGGTTAGGAGGTATTGTCAGATCCAGAGAGGTAGATCTGCGTATCAGCGTAGAGATGATACTGAAAGCCGTTGGACTCTATGAGCTGTCCCAGGCCGAAGGTGTAGATTGAGAACAACAGGGGTCCAAGAACTGAGCCTTGGGGGACACTGACAGATAAGGGTCAAATGAGGAAGTGGTGTGAGAATGGATGAAGCTGAAATTTCGGCCGGTTAGGTATGAGGAGATCCAAGATAGGGCCAAGTCTGTGATGCCCAGAGATGAGAGAATCTGTAGTAGGAGGGAATGGTCTACTGTGTCGAAGGCAGAGGACAGGTCCAGGAGGAGGAGGACAGAGTAGTGTCGCTTGGCTTTGGCGGTTAGTAGATCATTGGTGACTTAGGGCAGTTTCAGTAGAGTGATGAGGTCGGAAGCCAGATTGTAGCCAGTCAAAGAGGGAGCAGGAGGAGAGGTATGAAGATAATTCAAGATGGACATGCTGTTCCAGTAGTTTTGAGGCATAGGGGAGAAGAGATATGGGGCGATAGTTTGACACAGAGGATGGGTTACAGGAGGGCTTTTTGAGGATGGGTGTAATGGAGGCATGTTTAAAGCATGAAGGGAATACACCACTTGTTAGTGATAGGTTGAAGAGACGGGTTAGGGCTAGGATGAGGACTGCGGTGATTTTGGGGATGAGGTGCGATGGGAGCGGGTCAAGTGCACAGGTGGTTAGATGTGATCTTGAGAGTAGAGTGGAAAGATTGTTTTCTGTCATGGTGGAGAAGCTGGATTTAGAGGACGAGGGCTGAGTAGCGATGATGAGGGGCCATGGTGATTGACAACATCAGAGCAAGCTTTGGCTCACAATCTTCTGCTTGAAGAAAGAGGCAAAGTCTTCAGCTGAGATGAGAGGAGAGGGAGGTGGTGCCGGGGGACGGAGGAGAGAATTCAAAGTGTTGAATAGCTGTTTAGGGTTGTGAGAGAGAGAGGATATGAGGGATGAGAAGTAGGTTTGTTTTGCAGCAGTGAGTGTGGACTTGAAGGTGGTGAGGGACTCTTTTATATGCAATGAAGTGCTCAGTGGAATGAGACTTCTTCCATCTGCGCTCAGCAATTCTGGAAGCCCGTCTCAGTTGTTTAGTCTGACTCGTGTGCCAGGGTTGCCTGTTGATTGTGCGGGTTTTGGTGTGAGTGAGGGGGGCAGCTGATTCGAGAGCTGCAGAGATTGTAGTGTTGTATAAAGTTGCAGCAGCATCTGCATCGTGTAAAAAAGCAATGTCTGTGAGAGGGAGAAGGGACTGTGAAAGTGCGTGTAAATCAAGGTGTTTGATATTTCTGCGAGGGTGTGAAAGTTTGTGGAGGGGGGGTTGCGTACTTGGAGAAGAGAGGGAAGAGAATGTTAGTAGGTTGTGGTCAGACAGGGGAAGAGGGGAGTTAGAGAGGTTAGCTAGGGAACAGAGGCGAGTGAAGATGAGATCCAGCGTGTGGCCATTTTTGTGAGTAGCTGCAGAAGACCATTGGGTGAGGCTGAAGGAGGAAGCGAGTGTTAGAAGTTTGGAGACAGATGAGTGAGAAGTGTCAATGGGAATATTGAAATCACCCATAATGATGGTGGGGATGTCGGTGGAAAGGAAGTGTAGTAGCCAGATGGTGAAATTATCAGAAAAGGCAGTGGCTGGCCCTGGAGGGCGGTAAATGACAGCCAGTTGAAGGTTGGAGGGGGTGTAGATGCGTACGGAGTGCACCTCCAAAAGAGGGAAGAGTAACAGAGGGTGGTAGTGGAATTGGTGTAAAGGAGCATTGGTCGGACAGGAGCAAATCAACTCCTCCACCATGCTTGTTACTGGGGCGGGGTGTGTGAGAGAGTTGGAGACCGCCATAAGAAAGTGCAGCAGGAGAGGCTGTGTCAGAGGGAGTGAGCCAGGTTTCTGTGATGGCAAGAATGGAAAGTTTATTAGTGATGAAAAGATCATGAATGCAGGATAGTTTGTTGTAGACAGAGCGAGCGTTCCATAGAGCTCCTGTTAGTGGGACTGGGGGAGCGGGGGCTGGGTGGATGGGTATGAGGTTTGTGAAGTTGCGGAAATTAGTGATAGGTTGTGGATGTGGGAAGTGACAATAGGGATGTGGTGAGGAGGACCAAGATTTGGAGCGATATCCCCAGCAGTGAGGAGAAGCAGAGAGAGTGTTAGTAGGTGGTAGCAGGAGAGGCCACAAGATGGTCGTGTGTGTCTGGAAACACAGGGTGGAATGTGGAGAAAAATCTCTGAGGGCTAGGTGAGATGGGCGGGGAGAATGGTGGGAGAGATGAAAAATTCATTACTGGGTTTAGGGATCAGAGGGGGCAGTAAAAAGTGAAGTATTATAGGGGTGAAATAGTGTTAACCCAGTGGTCTCACTCATAGTTTTTGTTTATCTCACCAACCGCAGTCAAGAACACATGGGACCCTCTGTAAGTCAGATTTCCTGCATAGGGGATAAAACGGGAAATCCATAGTTCCTCATTGGACCTGCTGGGTGGAATGGGTAGTTTAAAGCCTGTCCATAGAAGCCCTTTTAAGTGCTGTCAGCCTTCCACTTACATATCCATGCTTACATATGGCTCCAAAGCCCCCACACATTATGCTGGTCTCCGCAGCCGTGGATAGAGTATAACGCCCCCATACTTTTCCACACATAGTATGGTGCACCCCACACTGTATCATATGATACCCCCACAACCGCATCGCACAGTATTACACCCTCAAATCTCTCCACAGTATAATGATCCCATCACACAGTATGATGGCGTCCACAGTTTTCAACACATTATGATGACCCCCACAGCTCCCTCCAGTATGATGGCCTCCACAAACCTGCCATACAGGATCAGGCTCCCCCCTTACCCCTCGGGCTTCCTTCCACAGTAGAATGAATTTCAGAGCCACCCACACAGTATGATCTCCGCCCACAGTCTCCCACACAGTATGTTGACCTCCACAGCCACTCACACAGTATGATGGCCCCTTTGACCCTTTTGACCCCTCACACACACACAATATGACACAGTATCTCCTACAAAATGTGATGGACCACCTAGCATTCCACAATGTAAAATACCTCACCATGTCTCCCCATAATTACTGACAAAATAAAATAAACTGTTCACCTAACTTTGGTCCCCGAAAGTGTTGCTCTGTGCAGTAGGCATAATCTAGGGATGTAATCACTCCTTCTGTGATGAGAAGCACAGGCTCCATGATGGGGCAAACAGCTGATGGTTCCCTGTTATACCATTGTATTCAACTTTATCTGCATCCCAATAATGCAGATACTGTTGAAATCAAGATCCTGGGCAGGTGCAGTTCGATTTGATATTGAAACCCCCTAACTATTGGCCACTATAGCAGCCGTGTGGCCTGCCCCTATTAGCGGTACACCACAATGATGGGCCTAAGCTTCCTGGTACTTTATGCCTACCGATTCCTTTTATGTAAATCATGTACTGGAGAAAATGTTACTAACCACTGGCATTCTGAAGAAATGTCTTAAAAATAAAAAAAATATAAATCTATTGTCTTAGAACATTTCTTAGTGATTGTATTATGTGTTAGAGAATGAATATTTTGTTTAAGCAGCAGCATTTTCAGCTTGTCAGATGGTGAAATATTCTAAAACCTTTTAGCCCTTTGTAGCATTTTGTTTTATTCTCTTTCATCAATGCAAATTTGCAAGTTCCTAGGATCACAAAAGGGCTTTTATGTTTTCCCAAATGTCTCATCACTCATGCATCATTAGTGTGTAAGAAATGCTCTATTATGTAATATCCATGCTGAGAGCCAGTCATATTCTACAAAAATATAACTGTTTTTATTAAAGAAGTAATTCCATAACAAAAACATTTTTATTTCTCCATTTAGCATGAGCTTGCACATTACATAACTTTAATTTGTCTCAGTAGAAAAATTTAATGGGGTTTCTCCCTGTTGCAGTTTGTTGTAACATGAGGCAGGCTCACATGGCGATGGATCCCTGAAGCCCGCTGGTCTGCGTGGATAGGTGAATATTGACGTAACAGCCAGGTGGAGCAGGTGGAACATGGGGGTAAAGAACAAAAATAATAATTTAATAATGTCCAGGACATAACAGAAAACTGAGAGATAACAGGGATACAGAACAAAAACAGAAAAATGGTCTGAATGGCTTGGGCAGAGATACAGATGACTGTAAACTGGGTTGCTGAAGGCCGCTGGCAGGCAGCACAGGTTACTGACCAGTGGAGACAGGTACCAAGATGACGCAAGATGACTGATGACTGCTGGCCGACAAGTAGCAAGATGACTGGTGACTGCTAACAGACAGGTAGCAAGATAACTGGTGACCTCTGGAAGACATATAGCAAGATGACTGGTGACCTCTGGCAGAAGGGTAGCTTTTACCCTTTACTGTGGTCAGTAAGCATGGACTTAGGACAGACAGGAGCCACACAGTACCAAAGGCTGACACGAAACAGAAGGTCCAAAGACACCGGGCAGGCCGTAGACAGTACTCTGGGGTTCATAGAAAGCACGGTAGACAGTTCATCAACTGAAACACGCCAGGCTACTTGCAAAGACTGATGCTGAGTGGAGTAAAAACCTGAAGCAGGTTTGTAACATGTCGTAAGAAAAATAAACCGCACTTAGTCTCTGCCGCTGCTCTCAGTGTCATTGGCTACTTCACTAGCATCACGCAGACAGCACGGCAGCCAATCAATGAGCTCAGAGGCTCTGTCCATGTAGATGGAAAGCCTTGCTCAGAGACGCTGTGCTCATTGATTGTCTGCTGTACTTTTGACTTGATATCAGTGCCACAACCAATACCAGACACCAGAAGTATCTGGTGGAACTCTGTGCTGGTTCCATAAACTGTGGGTAATGTGAGGTTTGTTTGTTTTTAATAAAAAATTACACCTGAATACAAAGTTTTTATGAAAGGGGACAAACCCTTTAACTTAAATAAAATTTTATTGTCTACTTTAAGAGTAGCTATGCTGCCGCACCCCAGAGTGGTCATTACACGATTATGCACAGAGTTGTGCTTTTCCGACTTGCTACATACGGCTCCAAGAGGAGCTGCAGACAGGCAAGTAAATGGGAGTGCCTGGTTACGGACCCACTAATCTGATATTGATAACCTATCTGATTTCTGGCTGATCAACAGAAAAGACTGTCTATTTGAAATAGGTCTCTTGATACAAGAATTGCTGAAGATTAGCCCCATTTAATGACAATAGGATTAATATCCATGCAAAGTTGCTGCTTGCACAGTATTTTAAAATACATGCTTGATGTCTTCAGCATTACTGCATTACTGTCTGTAGACACATAAGGCAGGAGATCGCACATGGCTGTAGGGTGGAAAAGCAGTCTATGAAATAAATTATGCTAATATAAGAGAGGTAGTGCAGACAACTGCACCCTGGATACACAGAACTCTTGCTCAATGCATGACTTACTGAAAAAAGTTGCAAACTAGGAGCAGTTTGTAAGCTGCATATTAGGAAGTCTGAAAATAAATTAAACCATGAAAACCCTGTATTAGAATTTAGGGATGAGAGGACCTGTAGATGTTCGGGTTTGCCGGGTTTGGCTGGACTTTAGTTAAGTTTGTTTCGGTATCCGGACTTGACCCGAATGTGACCCCGGATATCGAACCTGTCACACTAGGTACAGGGAAGTACCAAGCGAACGGTAAATGGAAAGGGAAACCCTATGTCTAGGGAAGGGGGAGATGGTGAGCCCTGACCAAACCTACCACTGGTCCCTGGAGTCCCTCACCACCCTAGAGTGTACAGTTAAAATACACACACACACACACACACACACACACACACACACACATATATATACACACACACACACACACATATACACACACACACACACACACATATATACACACACACACACACACACACACACACACACTGGACAAATAGTTTATTTGAATAAAGACTTTCAAACACTGCCTCATTCACCAATTTATTAATAATAAAAATTCTTGAAGTTCTGATGTAATCCACTGGTTTAATGTCCAACTGCACCAATCGAATCCTATGGGGCTTCGTTCTCAGAATGTTCTCAAAAAGAGGCTCCATAGGTCACTCATGGTCAGCTGCAGGAATGTCCCACACGTGTCACAAATTACATGCCTGCCCGTGATCAGGAGTGACCTATGGAGTCTTGCTCTCCGAACGAGGCTTCATAGGATTCGATGGATGTTGTGGGATATCACACCATTGCATTACGTCGAAACTTAAATTGGTGAATGAGGGAGTGTGTGGGAGTCTTTCCTATCCCTGGGCTTAAAGACGGTCATTTTGCAGCTGACATCAACCCCATGAGGGCAATCATGAAGAATCAAGCAAAGTGCCAGAATTGGATGGAATGAATCTAATGGATGTGTCACTTCTGGGGCGGTGTTACATCACCACCGGAGTCCGCTCTAGCGACTTCTACTCTGATCGCCAGGTGACGCCATGTTCCTGCCGTGGATGGTGCTGGTGATGGGAGATGAGTCGATGCCAGCGGCGCCGGTGGGCGCAGGCTCCGCTCATCCACTGGGCTGGGTTGTCTTGGGATCTACAGTACCACTGGCTGACTATAGGTGGCATGTGTCTTCCAGCTGAAGTTACCATCATTCGGCTGCAGCCAATGGGAAGACACCACACCCTTCTTAATTCCCCTCTTGTCTGCTGACCTCTGCCAGAGATGGTTCTGATATTCTGGCTCCTGTTCTGTTTTGTGATTCTGGTGTTCTGACTTTTGCTTGTGTTCTGACTACCTCTCCTGCCTGCTGTTTTTGTACCTCGCTGCCCGATCCGGTTTTGACCTCTGCTTGTTTCTGATTACGTCCTTGCCTACCGATTTTGTCCCTGTTCTGTAATTCCTGGTTTGACCCTGCCTGTCGACTACTCTCTTGGACTGCTGCCTTCCACAGGTAGTGAACTGCAGGGCCCTGTGTAATTTCAAATCCCTGTATAGGGGTTAAAGGGACTCAGGGTTCTGGGGGGTCCTGCTTGGTGAGTGACTTCCCTCGATCCTGTCCATTACAGCCTGTCTGAGTGTGTGGATCCAGGCAGGTATTATAGGCAGCTACTGGCTGCTATTTTTAGGCTGGGAAGGGCCAAATAACCATAGGCCTTCCCAGCCTTATAATACCAGCCCCCAGCTGTCTACTTTACCTAAGCAGGTTAGCAAATATGGGGGGGACCCCAGTCTGTTTTTTTTTAAAAAGTATTTACTTATAAATAATTAAAAAATAAAATAAAAAAAGTCCTACACTGTTTGCTTTACCTTGGCTGGATAAAGAATGTGGGAGACCCCATGCCATTTTTTTTAAATAATTTATTTATTTAGAAATAATGTAAAAAAAAAAAGACTGGGTTCCCCTATATTTTTCATAACCAGCCATGGTAAAGCAGACAGCTGTGAGCTGCAACCCACAGCTGTCTGCTTTACCCTGGATGGTTATCAAAAATGTGGGACCTGACACCGTTTTATTAAATTATTTATTTATTAAACAAGTCTAAAAAAAACCCTTTTAGTGCCCCATGAGAGGCACTAAAGAGTGAAAGTATACAATATGTAAGTGGGGTGACTTTGCTTTTGTCACCTTCCAGAGGACAGTGTGTGCTGAGCATCACATCACTGGGTTCTATATAGACCCAATAACGCGATGAGGCTGTCTAATGACAGCCATGTTAGTACTTGGTACTGTGGTGGTTACGTAAGTGCCCACAGCTGAAAAGCTTGTTGATTGGCTGTGCTGAAGCCTTTCAACAAACTTTATTAAGCATATGAACAGCATCTGAACTCCAAACTCGACCACAGACTTCCATGAAAAGTCCGCATTCGAATTTGAGAAAAGGGACACTATGTGTCCAGTATGTAGCACGAACTGTATAGTTCAGGTTTGCTCATCCCTATTAGAATCTCATAACAACTCTGTTTAAAACAGCCCGTGAAAACTAAGTACATACTACGGTATTTTAATCCACATTTCTCTTCTACAGTAATATTAGGATTACATTTTCCTTAAATTTGTGCTCAATCAATTTCTGTTTATTCTTGATCTCATTGTATTGTAATTATCAGTTTAATGACAACTTAATAATACAATGAATGGATTATTTTCCAAAACATTTCTTTTTCTATTTTCTTTATTAAGAAATCCAATTTTAAGAAATAACAAGAGTACAAAAAAAAAAAAAAAAAAAAAGAATAGGCGAAGGATGGGGTTAGGTCTAATTATGAATTTATAAAAAAAATGTTCTGCTTTAAAATTTGTTACCAATTTTCTGCTTTCTTGTAAAAATAAGAACACTGGATTAGTGGGAAGAGGTACAAAGGAGGTAATGGCATAATTAATTTGATATTAGTTTTACTGCTGAACGTTGTGGACTGAAGATGACTGGAAACAATCTGAAACTTCTGCTTATGCATCAACAGAACCTGTTCCCGAACATTTAACTCCTTGTGTTCCAATATATATTTAACTCATTATAGTATACAGTACACACAGAGTACCAAAACATTCCCCTTGTTTCATTAATTTCACATTTTAGGGTTGTTTCCAAATTAGATTAGAGACGTTCCATTAGGAGAAATGATGTAAACTCAGCGATCAACTCAATTAATTTCTCATTGTTTCCTGGTACATTTTATTTGGCAATACATTTTACCTAATTCTCAGGATTTTTGACAATACCCGTCACAAAGGGAAATTATTGCAAAAATAGGACCTATTTCTGTATTGAAAAAAAAAATGGCACTTTGCACAAATATTGGAATAAAGCTAGAATTTAATAATTAATTGACACAACTGTTGGCATAACAAAACCTGATATAGTAGCATAAAAAAATGGCACTTGACACCAGAACCTGAAAAGGAAGCTCAAGTGAAAATCACTTATCTTGATGTCACTTCCAGACATATTCTGTTTCTGCTTAAAGACGTGGTTTCAGTAGATTAAGGCTGTGTTTCAAAAATGAGATTTTGATGAGTACTTGACGTTGCGTATTTTCTCTACATCACAAATTTTATAAATCTCCTGCCCACTTTGCCGTTTTTCAAACCGCAACATGTCAATTTCTTCTGCAGGTACACCACGTTTTATGTGCAGAATTTCCCCATAAAATTGCATTACATGCAAAAAAAAAATAAATAACACATCTACAGTGGCATGCAAAAGTTTGGGTATTCCTGTTCAAAATTACTGTTATTGTGAACAGTTAAGCAAGTTGAAAATGAAATAATCTCTAAAATGATAAAGTTAAAGATGACATATTTTCTTTGTATTTTAGGCAAAAAAAATTATTTTCAACTTTTAACATTTTAAAAATTACAAAAAGGAAAATGGGCTGATGCAAAAGTTTTTACACCCTTGGAGATTTGTGTGCTCAGATAACTTTGCCTAAGGTTTCAGACCTTTAATTAGCCTGTTAGGGTTATGACTTGTTCACTATCATCGCTAGGAAAGGCCAAGTATAAAATTATGCATTGTAATGCAAATTATAAAGACCCAGCCTCCTCTAACCTTGTGGCAAAAAACAGCAGACATTGGTTCTTCTAAGAAATTGCCTAGCACTCTGAAAATGAAATTGGTGGAGGCCCACAAAGCAGGAGAAGGCTATAAGAAGATAGCAAAGCATTTTCAATTTGCCCTTTCCTCTATTGGAAATGTAATTTAAGATATGGCAGTTAAAAGGTACAAGCTGAAGGTTTTACAATGGCTCTCACAGTCCCCTGGTCTGAACATCATTGAAAATCTAAGTGTCACACGGAGTTTTGCTCAAAACTTGCCAAGTGTCATGGTGGCATCAGACCCTGATCACACTACACATTCTGACACTCCACACTATGGTTTCTCTGGTATTTCTGAGTTACATAGGCAGATTTGGGCATCGACCAGTTGTCAGTTAATGGTCAGGCTAGCAAGAATTAAACTCTGCTAGAATACTGGTACAATTCCAAGGGTGCGAGTGAAATATCGGATTGCACTCGGGTGACACCCAGGCTGACAATGGAGGAGACTGAGAGATTAATTTCTCCCTCTCCTACATAGCTGTGATCAGATCACGCTCACAGCAGAGCAAGAGCTCTGGCATCAGATGCCATACACTAATGTGACTCCAGCCTAACAGTAATTTTGACCAGGGATGTCCAAACTGTTGCATTCACTGTACATTTTTAGTGCATTTCTAGTATTAAAATGCAGCAAAATGGTGTGTAATCTAAATCAAGTACATTGATAAATGTATCAATAAAGTTTTATTAAAGGCAAACACCAGGAAGTAACAAAAACAAAGCAGCTTTAGTTGAGGTGGGCCGCCACCGTGCCAGCAGCCGGGCTGCTCGGATCCGGATCCGCGGTGGCTCGAGGGGTCTCTGGACCCGGGGTTTGAGTGGCCACTCAATGAAACGGGGACTATGTACAGGGGGATTAAAAGTTTGTGATGCCACCCACGGTGTGTGATAATGTAGGAGACCACCGCTGCTGTTGGGGAGCCCGGTGGCGATGGTGTAGCAGCAGGATGTTTAACCCCTCTGTGGATAGAGGGTTTGTGCCCCGGGGCCCGTTGGGTGTTGGTGACTGGGGTGCCGTTGGGTAGAGAAAAAAAAGGGGCTTTTCAATGTAAACACTCAGTCCAAGAATAACAACTCCGACAGCTTGTAAACCAGAATTCTGAGCACTGCTGCAGCATGGAGGGAGCACTGGTGGATCCGGGCCCTTGGTGTTGCTGTTAGCCTGTGGCCTTTTCCGTGGCACCTTCTCACTAGTTGGACCCTCAAGCTTGAAACTTTTTAGGTCCCGCTCACCCGTATGGCTAACTGAGTGAGCTTGCTCTCAGGGTTCCCACATAGGATTTCTTTGGACTGTAATTTGGGAAAGTTCTATCCCATTGGTGTGCTAGTACCAACCAGTAGATTTTGGAGCGGGTTAGGGATGAATCTTGAAGTCTTCACCCCTGTCGGGTAAATTACCGGGACGCGTGAAGCTACTTCCCGGCCTAGGGTCCACGTACCTCGTCGTGTCCTGGCCCCTGCCCAGTGATGGCTCAAGGACGCCGGCTGCCCTCCTCGGCAGTCCGTGCCTCTTGATGCGATCCCCTGCAACCGGGGTTCCAGCTCCTACCAAGCCCAGACCAACGTATGCTACCTAGTAAACTTCAGGAGCCCTGCTCCGGACCGGGATCTCTCCCTCTCGGAGAGTCACCTTCCACCTCCTACTCCTTTCACTCCTGTTTCACTTTTCTGTCACTTTCTCACTTTCCCCTACCAACCCCCATGTGGGCGGCCCTATTTCCTTCAGGAAATGGTGTGTCTGGTGGGTTCGGTGCAAAGTGTTCCTAAGATTTTGACTGGCTAAGCTGTTAGCAACACCAAAGGACCAGGATCCGTAACCAACGAGGAGTGGATATTGTGCAGAAGGGCAGATTGCACAATACCCTGTGATGACCTGATAGGCAAGGGCGTCACAAAAGCATAAAACACCAAAAAGAGACAAAAATGGCAGCGTCAAAAACGTGATAAAAATGAATGTAAAATAACCTACAAATGCAATGAAGAAAACACTAGTAACCTAATTTATATAATAGGTGCAGAAATACTGGAGAAAATATGTCACATCAAAAACTCACCAAAAGCTCATTGTGGGAATGTATGCTTAGGGTATGTGCACATGTAGCACCCCTGAGACCATCAGGGTGCTACAAGGTTCTGCATCCCACAAGTATTCAGGGCCTACCCCCTTAGTGACTCAGAACCCCAGTGCCGGTAACACCAAAACCCAGGTAATCCCAGTTTTCCCAGACATTCCCCCATACAATGGTACCCAGCTAGCGAGGGACCAATGAATGGCCACCTAGAGGTGTAGCCAATCCAGTCCACTACTTGATCAGGTGGGAGGGGCGGACTGAGGACAGAGAGAACACAAGAAGTCAGTAGAGAGAACCGCAGTGACTGGAGGAGTGTGAAGGTGGAAGCAAAGTGACATCCTGACTCGGGTTAATGGTGACCTAGTACCCAGGAGAAGTGGTTGCCGTGGAGTACGGTGGAGTACTCCCGGGACTATGCACCGATGGGGTACAGGACCCTAGGACAGGAAAGACCTTCAAGCCGACCTGTTAACACCTGCACAGCAAGGGGGCCATCAAGGACCTAGCTGACCCTAAAGAATCTGAAGACTCAGTAGCAAAGGGAGAACCAGGGACAGGACCAGAGACTCCATCCCCACAAGGTTCACGCTACCGTCAGGCGAACAGAAGTGGACAAACCACAGAACGAGGACCCCCAGTGTTGTATACCATGGGGACCCACTTTCCAGAGACAGGTGCAGCCGAAGAAGGTACCATAGAACCAGACTGGTACTGGGACGAAGGGGATCTGGAGGCGAAACCAGCTGACCTCGGGCAACCAGACAACATCTACCAGCAGTGAGTAAACCAGTTGCCCGGAACATCTGTGTGGACTCCCTTCTTCCAACGCCCACTGCACCATACATTCTATGGGGCAAAACCCTACTTGCCTACTTGCGGAGGGTCTACCATTCTAGCTGCCAATATCATCAGCCCCAGTAGAGACATTCTGCAGCGGCGGCTCCCTATACTTAGCCGCAACACCGCTAGTGGCGTCACAAGTGAACATTATTTTATTCTCCCCTCTAAATATCCCCATTACAATAAGGGCTCAGGGCACGGAACCGGACAACGGCCACCACTGTGACATTCCCAATTGAGACTCTGCCCGGAACCGAGTACTCCATATTACTGGGTGCTACACACATGTAAAGTATATGGTGCGAAATCTCTGTACTTCTTGGTAGGAAAAATGTAGCAGCAAAAACAAGTGTTCTTGCAGCGCATTTTTGTACAGATTGCACCCATACCAATGTAAGGATAAAATCTGCAGCCAAAATGCTGTAAGAATTGACATGCTGCAGATTTAAATCTGCACCAAATCTGCAAGGAAAAAAATATTCAATATGTGCATGAGACATCAATATTCTCATTGACTTTGCTGGAATACAAAATATTTCAGGATTTTTGACAAATCTGCACTGAAAAATGCATAAAAAATGAGACAAATCTGCAGTGTGTAAATAAAGCCTTAGACAGAACCCCACCTTTCATGTCCCCCGTAATTCCGCAACATACAGTTTACATACGATGGCAGATTTTTTGCTTTCTTGCCTTTTTTCAGAGAACATGAATGATAACACAAAATCTTTTTTTCCAATCATGGTTAGTGGTTGGGTGAAGCCATTTATTGTCAAACTACTGTGTTTTTGCTTTTTCAATCCTAATGACAACCAAAAACATCCAAATGACCCTGATCAAAAGTTCACATACCCCACTTCTTAATACCGTGTATTGCCCCCCCTAACATCAATGACAGTTTGAAGTCTTTTGTGGTAGTTGTGGATGAGGCGCTTTATTTTCTCAGATGATAAAGCTGTCCATTCTTCTTGGTGCCTCCAGTTCCTGTAAATTCCTGGTCTTTCTTGCATGAACTGCGTGCTTGAGTTCTTTCAAGAGTGGCTCAATGATATTGAGGTCAGGAAACTGAGATGGCCACTTCAGAACCTTCACTTTGGTCTGCTGCAGCCAATGACAGGTCGACCTAGCCTTGTGTTTTGGATTGTTGTCATGTTGGAATGTCCAAGTACATCCCATGCGCAACTGATGAGTGCAAGTTTGCCTCCAGTATTTGCTGATAATGTGCTGCCTTCATCTTTCCTTCAACTTTGACCAAGTTTCCTGTGAGTTTTGTAGCTCACACATCCCCACATCATCATTGTAACGACAAGCCACCCACTAAGCAGGTCCCCGAGGTACCCCAAAACCCTTTAACCCCTTTACATGGATTTGGAATTACTGCAGGGTCCAGGGGTTCACTGCCTATTGTAGGCTGCAGTCCAGAGATAGGGATAGTTGACAGGCCGAGGTCAAACCAAGATGTCAGGCGAGGTACAAAACAGCAAGCCGAAGGAATGTCCGGAAAACAGGCCAAGGTCAAACCGAGATGTCAGGCGAGGTAGAAAACAGCAAGCAGGAGGGACGTCAATAAACAAAGCTGATTTCATATGAGACATAAAGCAAGGTGCACAGTACCAGGAAGGATGTGGCTCAAAGCAACACAAGACTATCTCTGGCAAGGAACCAGTGACACTGAAGAATATAAAAAGGGTGTGGTGCCTTCCCATAGGCTGAAGTATGAGCTGATACTAGCTGGAAGGCACACACCCCTACAGTCAGTCAGCAGTACTGCAAGTTCAAGCCAGACCAAGCTTGGTGAATGTGCGGGACTCCGCCTACCAGAACCACTGGAACTGTCTTCTTCCCATCACCAGCACAGCCCGCAGTGTGAGCAGAGCGGCGCCTTGTGACCGGAGCAGAAATCACCGGAGCAGGCCCTGGTGGAGACTTGACAGTAGAGCAGCGACTGGTGACTGGGGCATACGTCCCCGGGGCAGGCTCTGGTGGAGATGTGACAGTAGAGCAGTGCCTGGTGACCGGGGCAGACATCTCTGGAGCAGGCTGTGGAGACGTGAAAAATCAGCAATCCACCTCCATGCTTTACAGTAGGAATGGTGTTCCATTCATCATAGGCCTTGTTGACACCTCTCCAAATGTAATGTTTATGGTTGTGGCCAAAAAGTTCCATTTTGATCTCATCACTCCAAATTATCTTGTTCCAGAAGTTTGGAGTATTATAGGCGAGATACTTTGTGGCATTTGCGCAGTAATAGATTTCTTCTGGCTACTCGACCATGCAGCCCATTTTTTTTTTCAAGTGCCTCCTTATTGTGCATCTTGAAAAATCAACACAGCTAGTTTTCAGTGAGTCCTGTATTTCAGCTGATGTTATTTGTGGGTTTTTCTTTGCATCCCGAACAATTTTCCTTACAGTTGTGACTGAAATTTTTGTTGGTCTACCTGAACATGGTTTGTTTTCTACATAACCCCTGATTTTCTATTTGTTAATCACAGTTTAAACACTGCTGACTGGCATTATCAATTCCTTGGATATCTTTTTGTATCCCTTTCCTCTTTTATACAGTTCAACTATCTTTTCCTGTAGATCCATTGACCATTCTTTTGCTTTCCCCACAATCCAGAAACATATGTGGCTGGATGAAAGATACAAGAGTCCATCTGCATCCCAGAAACTCACTCAGCTTTTATTCACACACACACTGATTACAGGTAAACAGGTCACAGGTGAGGATGTTACCTTTATTAGCCATTCAATCCCATTTGTGTCAACTTCTGTGCATGTTATCAGTCCAAAATCACTAGGGTATATGAACTTTTAATCAGGGTCATTTGGATGTTTTTGGTTGTCATTATGATTTAAAAAAGGAAAACACAGTAGTTTGACAATAAATGGCTTCACCCAACCACTAAGGCCCCTTTCACACGTCGGTGATTCTCGTATGTTTGTGCTTTTTTTTAAACGTACCAGAATCACTGACATACGCAGACCCATTATAATGAATGGGTCTGCTCACACGTCAGTGATTTTTCACTGCACGTGTCTCCGTGCGGCGTACCCGCGTGTGCGTGATTGCCGCACGGAGACATGTCCATTTTTTTCTGGCATCACTGATGTCCCACGGACCACGCAGTGGTGTGGTCCATGAAACACGTGCCAGAAAAAAACGTGCATTTAAAATAATAAACATTTTTACTCACCCGGCTTCAGCCGCGCTCTCTGCAGCCCGTGCAGCCTGCTGCTTCTAAGCCGGTTGATTACTGTCACGCATATTAATGATGCACGACACAGCTGACCCGGAAGCAGCTGCTGAAGGGGTGAGCGCTGGCCAGATGCTGCACCGCGGGAGCGATCAGCACCATGGAGAGCGGGAGCGGCCGCAGGTGAGTTGATTTCTAAGTGCAATCACGGGCCACGGAGAACGGAGCCCGGATTGCAGTTAGACAACCCACGTGTGCCGTGAATCACGGTACACGCAGGGACATGTGCGTGTTTTACATGCCAGTGAAAAACGTCACAGTTTTTCACTGACGTGTGAAACGGACCCAACTATGAGTGGAAAAAAAAATTTTGTTTTATCTTTTATATTCTCTGAAAAAAGTCCAAGAAAGCAAAAAAATCTGCCGTGCTATGTAAACTTTTGCGCACAACTGTGGCTGGTGGATAGATGATCAGCTAAATGTCCACTATTGCCTTTTATATAAATACTTGCTGACCAATCTCTGGAAACATTGGCGTGGTCCACAGTTCCATGAGCATAAAGCCAGCAGTCTGGCAGCAATAGAGATCACTGTGTACATGAGCGTATACAGTTCAGAAAGTAGGAAAAATGCTTTCTGCTCGAGCCCCCGCGATTACATGATTGCTGCCTGATAGGAAGATGTAGGAGCTGCTGAGTCTTAGCAGATCCAGATTATGTAGTGTAGTCAGAAGGCTGAATTTTATCTGTGACGGGGGCTAATGTGCTAAGGGAAATCAGCAATAAAAAAAATGGTAATATTGAACCCTTCCCTAATCTTTTATCACCTTATAGGCACAGTGTTTGAAATAAATAAAAATAATGTAAAAAAAGAAAAATAAAAATAGACAAAACTAAATAATAAAAAGGTCCGTTTTCACACATACTAGAAAAACTTTCACATGCATACTAATTAGAATCAATGGGGATCTTCACACCTCTGTGTTTTCACAACCATGTGTCCTTGTGAACCATCTGCGCATACATGTGATCCACAAGGAGACATGTCCGTTTTAGTCCAGCAGCCTGGATGAAATATGGACAGTACATGGATGGCATCCGTATGACATCCGCGTGATATGTAATGGAAAAAGTGGATGATATTGAAATGAATGTGTTTTTTTTTTTTTTTATGTGAAAGATGTGCAAAGATAGATAAATGCTAGATAGATTGCTAGATAGCTATATAGCTTGTACAGCTATTTAGTCAAATAAATAAATATTTTTCTTAACCAGCACAGGATAAAGCAGCAGCTGCAGGCTACAACTCTCCCATCTACTATACTTTGGCTGGTTACAAAAATAGAGGGGATCCCACTCTGTGTTTTTACAATTATTTAAATAAATAATTTTAAAAAACGGTATGGGGGTCCCCCTTATTATTAATAATCAGCCAAGGTAAAGCAGACAGCTGGGGGATAATAATATTAGGGTGGGAAGGCTCTTGGTTATTTGGCCCATCCCAGCCTATAAATTGCAGCTCGCAGGGGCCCCAACTCTGGCAATTTGTCCTGCTCTTCCCAACTGCCTTGGTGCGGTGACAATCGGAGTAATATTTGTGGAGTTGATTCCAGCTGTGTAATGTGAGCTGGCATAAAGCCCTGGTGTTAGTAATGGAAAGGTGTCTATCAGACACCCCCATTACTAACCAAGCAGATGTAAAGAGCAAAAACCACACAAAAATATTTTATTTAAAAACATCCCCATCTCTAGCCCTCATTCACCAATTTATTTCTTTAAAAGAGCTGTGACGTTCTGAAATCATCCAACAAATCCGAAGTAGTCTACAAAACCAAACCAGAAAGAATTAAAGTAATAAAGACAAGACACAGCCCCTCATTCACCAATTTATTCCCAAGAGAACTGTCATGCAGCTCTAAAGTAATCCACATAGAGGTCCTATGACGTTTCCTGACTCAGTGGCCCAGCCTATGAAAAACGTTCAGAGAATGAGTACCAGGGCTCAGAAGCGAAGGAGTGCCATTTGACTTATGGAGCGCAAATTTTCCTTGAATACTTTGCTGACTCCATTTGCAGAGCCCATAACTGCCAAAACAGCAGCCTTCAAGTGACCATATTTTAGAAATTATACCTCTCTGGTAATTCATGTACGGGATTAGTGACAATTTTTTCTCTGGAAATCACCCATGGAGTCAAATGCAGTGAATGCCCAGTACATTGTAGTGCCTGTACATTATAACCAGCTCTTGCTTCTGTAGACACACACCTTTTTAAATTAACTGTGATTTAGACACATTGTGGTGCTGAGAAGAGAAGGAGCATTTGGATTTGGAAGCACAGATTTTGCAGGGTTTCTTTTTTGGGGGTCAGCTATTGCATTTTGCCAGAGCCTTTGTGTGTTACCAGTAATGTGGAAACCCACTCTATTTCCCTTAACAGATGATGGAGCTGAGTGAGGACTTGTTTTGTTTGTGGGTTGAGTTAAATGCTATTGGTTGCAAGTTGGGTTGCAGAACATTTTGGATCAGTTCACATTTATCCTGTGCTCTATGCTGAGGACATGCAGCAGGGTTTCCATCTACAGCTCTGAAATAAGTGATTTAGGTGACTTCCCCTTATAGTCAGTTGCTACGAACTCCATTTGGCCTCTGTTCTATGGTATCAGTCTTTTCAAACTAGCACAAAAGTGTTGTTGACCTCACTTTCTGTATGCCTTACAAGACACGTTAAAAGATGCGCATCGCCGAAACAACAGGCTAGACGAGAGTTCAAATTGACTCCATCTGCCTAATGACAGTGATTTTTCCATTGGAAATTTTGTCTGAATCACGTTTTTTCTGAGATTTACACACAATTCCTGGTGTAAGTGCTCAGTATAGAGTGCAAGATAAATTTGAGCTGAATTTTACTGGGAGGTAGAATGAATAAATCAACAGCTGTTGAAGAATTGGTTTTATTTATTTTCTATGCCATTTACCTTGTGATATAAGTGGTAAGGCAGCTTTATTCATTATAAACCTTAAAAAACCCATCATACTAAAAAACGATTTTTTATAAAATGAAGGTTTTGTGCATCATTGAAGTTTGAAGGCTATAACCTTTCTATTTATCTGCCGACAGTCATGTGAGAGCTTGTTTTTTGCAGGATGAGTGGGATAATAATTTTTGATCATTTCCTATTTCACCTATTATGAGGCAGAATCAAGAAGAAACAGCAATTCAGGATTTTTATTTTATTTTGTTTAACACCATTCGCCTTGTTTTAAATATATCTTTATTCTTTGGGTTAGTGCAAATACAGCGATTCCACATTTATATTGGTAATTTTTATTATGGTTTGCTGCTTTTTCTCAGTAAAAACAAAGAAAATAGTTTTTACATTGCTGTATTCTGAGAGCTATAGCTTTTATATTTTTTTTCGCTGCCAAACCTGTATGGTGGCTTGTTTTATGGGGGAAAAGATGATATTTTTAGCAGTACCATTTTTATTTACATATGACTTTTTGATCCTGTTTTATCCCACTTTTTATCATTTGTATGATGAAAAGACAGTTTTTGCAACTTTTTTTACGGTGTTCACTGAAGGGGTTAACTAGTGTGATAGTTTTATAGATCAGGTTGTTCCGGATTCGGCAATACCAAATATGTGCACTTATGTCATATATTTTTACATAAATATACATATTTATTGTCAAATCCCAAATGTCCCATTCCTTAATCCAACTGTGATTCTAGGTATGAAGACATTTTGACACTAAATTATAATAACCAAATTTTATTAAATCCAACTAAAAAGAGAAGAGACTGCAATATGACCTTTACATAAATGGTAACAAGTTCACTAGTTTAAAGGGGTGGTTCACTACTCTGCTATAGTGGCCACATCTCTGTAAAACTGATAGGGGAGGCTTTTTCTAAATACCTTGTTCAGTCTGCTTGTGAGCAGCACTATTGTGGTCTGCTCATCCCCATGAAGTGATTCCCGGCCTCCGTGACCTCTGATATTTGGTGATGTTACGTCAACTTCTACTTGACCTGACATCACTGCAGCTGGCCTCAGTCTTCCACTCAGTTTCACCACTCGTCACAGCCCAGCATTGCTCCTGCTTGCAGCACTCTGCAGAGAAGGAAAGCACGCCTGACATGCTGCACTGTGACCGCAAACTGTTCAGAGGCCGAATTGGCAACACAAGGTATTTGAAAAAAGTCTTCTCTATCAGTTTTACAGGGATGTGGCCACTACTGCAGAGTAGTGAACCACCCCTTTTAATGTGCTAATCTATAGTTTATTATTATTATTATTATTATTATTATTATTATTATTATTATTAATAAAATATAATTTATTATTACTATTAAAGGGAAACATTATTAATATAATAGTAATCTGATCATTACGCTAAATACAGGATCAGTATTCTCTACTTAAATACAGCAACCAACAATTGTAAAATTATAATGTACATGTAAAAAGTTCAGGATCAAAATATCACTCTGAAAAGCCTATTCATAAAGTGCCTAGTGCTTAATTATAACATATGTACCCAAAGTAAGTACCTATGAATGAGAACAGCTCATATAGTGATGCTATACCATGACAAAATTTAGACAACAAAGTCTCACCAAACTGCATGTATAACACTGAGCCTACATTTAAATCAAATACCTGTAAGGCCGGTTTCACATTCTTGTCGTTTTAACGGAAATGGAATCCAGCACAGATGCAGTACAGTTCATTTATTTATAGTGGAAGCGTGACACCATGCGGTTATGTGCTTCATACACAACCCGCATGTGTCCACATTGTGTCTCGCTCTTCCACTGTAAATAAATGAACTGTACTGCATCTGTGCTGGATTCCGTTTCCTTCAAAACGACACAAATGTGAAACCGGCCTAAGGTGGTTGGGGTCTGTCTGCCTGTCTCCTGCCTCCAACACGCATTTCGTCACCTTCATCAGCCATGGAATTCCAGCAACATGCTAGATTGTCCCAGACACCCCTCCATCTGTGGGTGTCCGCCCTTGTATACACTTACCCAATTACACCTTACCTCCAATTATTTTATTACTGGCAAATGCCAATTTTGCCTTAGAACCATTACAAGTACAATGACATTTTCCTCTCATGGAGAAATAAGATTTAATTTCTTTGTTAAATATATGCTATCAGATAAATAAGTTTATATTCCGCTTCTCCTCTAATCATGTTATTCGACACATTCAGCTTCTCCGGATTAAGAATTAACATCATTCATTACCTTTTCTCCAATTAAGTATAAATTTTTTATATTTTCAGACATAAATTAAATATGATGATAAGAATTTTTACCATGTAATATCTTTCTATCTATGAAAATTTTATTCTGGTTCCCAGGCATGCTGTTCAGAGAACAAAGGAAGTAATGGGAAGATCAGCGCGACATCAGGATGAGACTAATTGCAGAAAACAGCGACATCTGCCTATGATAGAGAAGGCAGTCACATGGAAGGCTTGTAATCCTGAATTCAACTTTGGATGACCTTTTTATATATTTTATTCTGTTTTAAATAAACTGTCAAAACTTTGTAGTTAGATAAAAAAAATAAAATCTGGATTTTTGAAAGAAACTAGCCAACATACTTAAGAATTCTAAATGAATATTCCACTTAAATTCTGAATGAAAAGACTTTGAAGGTATTATTTTTTGTTAACATGTGTAAAAGACTGCAGCATCATTAAATTAGATTTCTGTACAGCCAGATAAGTGGATGTAAGCCATATTACACCCACAAGACTGAGACTCCTCTGGTTTTACTGATGTCAGTTGTCTTAAGTCAGTTTTAAGTTGATTTAATTATTTAATAAGCTGAATTAGACCTAGATGTAAACACAAACGTCCCTATAAGCTTAGATAAGGCAATTGTTCAGAATTTGTCAAAGTGCCATATTTGTCAAAGTACACAGCAGTTATACAGGGCAGAAGATAGGTTCAGGCTATTAAAAAACCTTTTTCCTAGTTCAATTATTCGGCAAATGTATCTTTTGGTTCATCCATATATTAGCTGATGTTTACTTTCAAATCTACCACCCTTTCACACATTCTGTGCACTCTACCAACCTCAGTCCCTCCCCATGTACAGATTACATGTTTTCTCACATTCTTAAAACACTCAAATCCATTCTCTAATAGTTGTAGGAGGTGGTCTCACAAATCGATAAACCATTAGCTCTCTTTATCTATCTTCCTTCTAGTCATAGGAGACATTTCCCCTAACCAAGGCCCTCTTGGTTAGGGGAATAACTACTTATCTGCTGCACACAGAATCCCTACTAAACCCTACTAAACGCATTAGTAATCACATATCATCTCCTGTCCATTTTAATTGCATCTTCTGGCATTCTGGTCAGTTTAAAATAAAGTCCCCTACATCCATAACTTCTGTTTTCAAATTCTTTTAATCTTCTGGCTCTCACAGAAAACTTGATCCATTAGTCAGACACAACCTGTGATTCTTTGATTGTTTCTCTCTTTTATGGTGGTTTGCTTGCTTCATAAAAGTGTGTTTTTCAAATCATCCAGTACCCTCACTTATGTTCCCCTCTTTTGAGGTCCAAACCTTTAGACGTCTCCACCCTTTCGTTTTGGGAAAGTTGGCTACACATTCAGGTGAACCCCACAATTTCCTATATCAGTTTACGACTGTTTTTTTGACCATACGATTTTAATAACTCTCCTTTCCTGCTCTCTGACCACACTCTTGTTTCATTGGTTAAATTTTGTCACCCCATTAAGAACTTATTTATGTGCCATCAATACCCAGCATCTTTTGAAGAATTTACAAGTGCATCTCAATAAATTAGAATATTCTCAAAAAGTTATTTTTTTTCAGTAATTCAATACAAAAAGGGAAACACACATATTATATAGAATCATTACAGAGTGATCTATTTCAAGTGTTTATTTCTATTAATGTTGATGATTATGGCTTACAACCATTGATGATTATGGCTTACAAGCAATGAAGACCCAAAAGTCATTATCTCAGACAATTACCACAAAACACCTGCAAAGGTTTCCTAAGCATTTCAAATGGTCCCTTAGTCTGGTTCAGTAGGCTACACAATCATGGGGAAGACTGCTGACTTGACAGATATCCAGAAGGCAGTCATTGACACACTCCACAAGGAGGGTAAGCTACAAAAGGTCATTGCTAAATAAGCTGGCTTTTCACAGAGTGGTGTATCCAAGCATATTAATGGAAAGTTGAGTGGAAGGAAAAAGTGTGGTAGAAAAAGGTGCACAAGCAAGTGGAATAACCACAGCATTGATAGGATTGTTAAGAAAGGGCCATTCAAAAAATTAGGGGAGATTAACAAGTAGTGGCCTGCTGCTGGAGTCAGTGCTTCAAGAGCCACTACACACACACACACACACACACACACACACACACACATACACATACACATACACATACACACATATCCAGGACATGGGCTACAACTGTTGCATTCCTTGTGTCAAGCCACTAATGACCAATAGACAATGCCAGAAGCGTCTTACCTGGGCCAAGGAGAAAAAGAACTGGACTGTTGCTCAGTGGCCCAAGGTGTTGTTTTCAGATGAAAGTAAATTTTGTATTTCATTTGGAAACCAAGGTCCCAGAGTCTGGAGGAAGAGTGGATAGGCCACAATCCAAGCTGCTTGACGTCTAGTGTGACGTTTCCACAATCAGTGATGGTTTGGGGAGCCATGTCATCTGCTGGTGTAGGACCACTGTGTTTTATCAAAACCAAAGTCTTAATAGCTGTCTACCAGGAAATTTTAGAGCACTTCATGCTTCCTTCTGCCGATTAGCTTTTTGGAGATGGAAATTTAATTTTCCAGCAGGACTTGGCACCTGTCTACACTACCAAAAGTACCAGTACCTGGTTTAATAACCCTAGTCTCACTGCTTGATTGGCCAGCAAACTTGCATGACTTAAACCTTATAGAGAATATATAGGGTATTGTCAAGGGGAAGATGAGAGACACTAGATCCAACAACGCAGACAAGCTGAAGGCTGCTATCGAAGCAACCTGGGCTTCCCTAACACCTCAGCAGTGCTACAGGCTGATCACCTCCATGGCCCACCGCATTGATGCAGTAATTCATGCAAAAGGAGCCCCGACCAAGAATTACTGAAATAGATAAACCTTTTGGTGGATATTCTAATTCATTGAGATGCACTTGTATATTCATACTTGGCCCTAATCTCTTACCACTCCTGTCCTGATTTAGCTTTGAAACTCAGAGTAAGAATGGAAAGTGCTCTTTATGAAGCTGCACCACCTACATGCAGTACGTCACAGCACTGATGACAGTAACCCTGGCTTTTTTCCTCCAACACCTTTTCTCCAGCGGTGCTCTAGGTGTGCTGAACGTCTATGGAGAAAATGTCTTAGCTGAACACTTTGAAGGACCCTCACTCCTCTTGTTATTGTAGAATTATGTGTTACTCTATAATGTCTTTATGTCTGTACAAGTTCTCTCTGAATTGTAAAATGCTGCATAATCTTTCGGAGCTATAGAAATAAAATTATTATTAAGATTGTCATACAATATTTTGCTGACCTAAAGTCTTTCCGGTAGAACCATGAGATTTTCCACTCTTAGGTTTATATGGGAGCAAAATTGTGGCTGCATTAAAACTGTTTGAATATTTGCTTATTCTTTCAGAAAGATATACAGAAAACAACATTTCACAAACTAGACTTTTCACACTTTTTTGTGGAGGCGGATCTAGATTTTCTGGCATCCTAGAGAACAGTTGAGTTTGGCGCTTCCCCCACCTGCTCAGGTGGTTTGAGTAGTCATCATAAAACCCCCTCATATGTGATTTTTATACTTAGTGACATGCTAACTGGCTACTTTTCCTAATTCTCTCAATGTCCAGTGACATATTGAGAGAAGTACGGCGCCCCTGAGGCTCAGTCGCCACAGGGTATTGTATCTGACTTAGAGTGCAATTCTTGGTCTCGGGTGATGAAGGAGTTAACCACTGGTGTTGTTTTTCCACTTACACAAAACATCTAGCTATGAGTCACCACTTACACGGAAAGCTGGACAGTCTGGGGAATTCTAGGTTACTTGGGCAACAGCCACTAAGAGTCATCCCAAGGGTGGGGTCACCGAGTGAGTAAGAAAGCCACAAACAGTTATTGACTTCAGAACAGTCTGAGACAGTGAAGAGAGAACGGGTCCCTGGGAGGAGTGCTACACCCAGCTCCCCTCAGGGGGACCCCCGGGATGTATGCTTAGGAGCCATCTTGGGGAAGGAGGAGAGAGTGCCAGAACATGATGGGACTTGTAGTACCATGGCTACTATAGAGAGTGCTTCACAGAGCTTCTATAGCTATGACCGGCCAGTCTGGAAGAGGGTTAGAGAAAGAGGCGACCGGTTGAGATGATGACAGAGGAGATATGGCAGCTGGGGGGGAGCTTAACCGCTTCCACAGTGCCAGCGCAGTCTGGGTGCAGAACCCTCGGTTGGGGACACCTTCACAGACTCTAACAAATCTGCAGGGGTTGGGGATTTAATGTCCCATCACCCACCACCCACTTTCCTGGAGCACAGTGACATATAGGATCCGGGGTCGAGTTTACAGCCTGGCCCCATGGAGAGAACCCACGTCACCTGCATACAGGACGGGACACTTAACACGGACAACAGAGTCCCCAAGTTGCTTCAGGTCACGGGGAGCCGCAACTCAGCGCAAGGAGGAAGGTCTCACACATTTCCACAGACACCGGTGATTGCCTCTGATTTACCCGGGACTGGCTGGAGTCCATCCATGGTAGCGGAAAGCGGCACCTCCGGGGAGCTTTAAGAACTGTGAGTGAAAGGAACTTTGAACCGCAGCACCCGTGCTGTCCTTGTCGTTGCCGGCGCTGCCGCCCTGTGCTTCGGCGCCTTCAGCCGTCCCCATCACCCTCATCCTCCTTGGGGCTCGCTCCACCTCTGAGGAGCTGGACTATCTGTGCTGCGTTAACATCATCCCCAGAGGAAAGCAACATCTCGCAGCGGCGGCTGATTCCTGGCCACGCACCATGGGTGGTGCTGCAAAGCATCCCCCATACCCATCCAACACCGCTTCTTGAAGAGGAAAAGTCGCAGGAAGGGTCCACGGCGGAGGCCGAGTTACCCCGTCACCACTGCAACCGGTGACACGCTTCCCAGGGACCCTTCACCCTCCTTCCATCCCCCTTTACACCGGACACCCGTTCATTTGTCCTTTACATGTAGCCGACGGGGCAGTCACAGCAACCCCACAAAACCACTGCCCCAGTGCCGAGTAACCCCTGAGGTCCCGTGGGGCGCTACAGAAGCATGTGTCCGTAATTATGAAAATTACATATGACAGGCATGTGGTGACATGTGGTGAATGCTGTAACCAGCAAGCAGAGCTGAGTTGTGTCAGTGTATTACATGTTAGGATTGGGCATGCTACAGTGCTTAACGTTAAATTTAAAGGGGTTGTCCAGGTTTGTGATTAAAGTTTGATGTCAATGTATGTGACTACAGACTTTTGAATTCTCATAACGTATGCACTGCACATTTTCAGGATGCTCCTGTGCCGGCAACAAGAATGGACAGTTATGTGTGTGCAAGTATGTAACAAGCATACATCCAGCCACAGTCCAACTAGACGTGTTCAGCCTCACTCAATTCCCTTGCATTGAGTGAGGCCATGCATGTTTAGTCGGCCTGTGAAGACATGTATGCAAATCACATACTTCCGGTTTCATTACCACCCACTCTCACCGCCACGGTGCCATAGAATCTTTATAGCATGCAGTGCTCGAACTATGAGACTTCAGAAGGCTGCAGTCACATAGAGTAACTGTAGACTTTCATCACAAAATTGGACAACCCATTTAATGCTCCTAATATAAATAAAAACATGCGTAGGTTATTTTTATGTACGAGCTTTGAGCTCTGTTGCGTTTTTGCCATTCCTTTCAGCATTTTTCAAATGTTTTTCGCCCTTTAAAATAAATGGGTAATGTATGCAAGTAAAAACACTGAAAAATGTATATAAAAATGTGCTTATTATGTACAACATTTTTCCTGCCTGAGTGTAGAAAAAAGTGCCGCAAAAGGGCCAAAAGTGAACATACCCTATCCAATATTTCTATAGCAATGATTAACTAGCGCTATCAGGTTTAGAAATAGCCCTTGAATTTTTGTAGTCTTAATACATTTCTAAAACACTCAATATCCAATTTATGTTCACACATTGTATATGTTAACTACCAAAAGAATAAACATGACAGTAACCTAAAATATGCTTAAATATAAAAAAAATAGGTATTTCTGATCATTATTAATATTTTATGACTAGTAATTGATTAATTTACCTTCTGCATCGCCAAGGTCCCAGGTCCCTTTAACTTGGGAGAAGCACCACAACGTCTCCTGAGTAAAGTTCTCAAATCCTGATGAAAAGACACCATGCTCTAGAAATGAAGGTGTATTGCAGAATATTTCTAGCAATCTGTACAATACTTACCGGTTAGCATGCTTCATGTATGATATGACGATTCTTTGGAGAGTAGCTATCCTGCCAGAGTCCGACTGTCTGTATTCCCTATCTGATTGCTTTTTTTCTATTCTGCCCGAGCACAATGTTAGCTTCATTTAAGTCTGGTTCAATTGGAGTCAGTCCCCCGCACATCAGTGAAAGCATCACAGAGAAGTATGAAGGCCTGTAGTCACAGTACGCTTTCTGAAAATATGTCACAGAATACTAATCTAATGTGGTGCAGAATATACACAGCACATTAAGAATATACTCAGAAGCAGCCAAAGGCCAAGTTTTCTGTATTAGCATTTCCCGTAACTAAACAAACATAATACATAAGTGATAAATTATTACAGATTATAAATATGCATTGTGAAATACCCCAGATTGGTTATTGTGTCTAATGCTGGATGCCCAAGTATAAATTCTATTTATATAATTAATCTCATGGCTATCAGGCAAAGCAGAAAAATGATTTATACCCCATTAAACAACATACAGGCTATGCAAAAATATTACAAAATACTGTTAAGTAAAACAACAATAGTTACACAATTGTGTCCTGTAAATGCATACTATAGTATTCTAATTAATAGCATGTATTAGTCTGCTATGACATTTAAACTCTTACTACTGGTATATCCTATATACTCCTGTGACCTTACTGTATATAAATAAGAAAAATAAACCAAAAACTGGAGACATAACGGAAACTAATATAATGGATATAGGCCGTCCCATTTTATTCTATAATGATATAAGATGTGAGAGAGACTTTTCCACCTTGAGTATGGGTAACAGTATGCAGTGGACATGATAAATGGGAGGCAGAGTGAAGTCAAGGTTGTGATAAATTATACCTGCAGAGGTGGCTTTTTAGGTTACTTATATACGGAGAGCTTCATATAGTCTGTAGGGATTATAATGGAGGGAGAGGAAAAGAAGTTAGACGTAGAACGTATGAGAAAGAAATAATAGTTGATAAGAAAAGTTCACGAGCACACTGGTCATTATGTTTGGACTAATATCTACAGTAGATTTTCCCAGCCTTGGTGACTCACGGCCCTATGATGTTTGGGTGATGGCTATCAGTGAATTTGGTGCATTGGCACCATGTGTACCAAACAGCTGTGAGGAGAAGATCCCCAAATTATCAAATAACAAAGAAGGACCTAGCGTCACCTGTCACAGGTGCTCAGGAGGAAAAAAATGTAATATAAGGAGAGTAACTCCGGCACACTGTAATGCCTCCCAATGGAAAGTCAAGAAGTAAAACGTCTGTATTTGTCTCAGATTATTTATTGGGGAAAAAAAAATACAATTGCAGAAGGTCCGCCTTAAAACGTTTCGGCCTTCGTTTCGGCCTTCATCTGGTCGGACAGACTGACTAAATGTATAGTAGTCCTGATATATATGAAAGGATGGGGCTGGTGTGCGCAATCATACGTCTTAATTCTTCTATTACCTACTGATAGGGATGCGGGGTTTCCCGTGGTGAATCAATGATGTGATCTCATCTATGCTTATGGTTTCGTCTGAAGGGGTTCTTTGCTTATATGTCCGTAATGCACAGCTCAATCAGAGCTGAAAGACCAATCCATATATATGTGGCAAGTTGACGAAAACCGTTTAGGTGAAGGTGCTGTGAGACTGAAAATAGTGCGCTTAGCGCAAAATGATAGAGTGGTATACTGTTGTAGAATCCATTCGGTCGCCTGTACACCATCATCGTGTTGGATGCTGGTGTACAGGCTGTTGACATCCAGTGTTACTAGTAAAGCAGATAGGGGACAACAGTATACCACTCTACCAAGGGACAATAGGACCTTTAAAATTGTTTTGGACAATGACCAGAATATAACATATTACCCAGCCATATACAAGTATTTCAAGGAATTCCCATTTTGCAGACAGAGCCAAACAGTGAGGAGTCTGCAGTGTGGTCAGGGTTGGAGCCCTTGGACCACGGGAGGTCCGACTAGGTGGCAGATGGCTTTGTAGGGCGACAGGCGATGGAGATCCGGTCGCGGGAGACCTGAAGTGGACCGGGGCAGGGTTGTAGCTCACCAGTACCGACAACGGGAATCCGGTCCGGAGGCCGTGCACAGGGGGTGTACCTGGACTCTAGGATGAGGCACGCTTCAAGCCCCTTGTTAATTGACCAGCGGGACAAGGTACCAGGCCTTGTTCCCGAAGAGAGAAGCCCATATAGAGCAGACCGGCAGCCCAACGAGGGGGACAGGGTGTCTGCGAAAAACCCATTAAAGTCCCACGCGTCAGCATCTGCGGGTAATGGCTCCCTCTGCGTCCAAAGCTGCAGGGGAGCGGATTTCTCCCATTCCAAGTGGGGTTAATCCACACACCACAAGACACAAGTGCAGGAGGAAGGGTCCCTCCTTTGTCAACTCGTGTGCAGGACCAGCACACCCCTCCAGAGGCAACCGGCATCCGGCCTTGGTTTACAATACAGACTTGGTGTGAATTCTTCCTAATTGTGAGTACACCGGTGTCACCCGGTTCAACCTGCCTAAGGCGCTCCAACACTGCTCCCTACCTACACCTGGGCCCTGGGACTACACCTTCCCCCGACCCATGGAGGGGATACCACCTTCCTGCCCCCACACCATCGGTCCTGAACGCCGGCCCTGAGAGGCAGCGGCGGTGCCACCATCCCATCACCGCAACCCACTGCTGGCGTCACAGACATTCTCCCCTGTAAATACCTCCCTTTTTCACTGTGTGCGAGGACGGCCGGTTGCACGAGCCCCGGGTCCGGTCACCACTCGAGCCCAGGACACGATCCCGGATTCGAGCGCCACTCGAGCAGCCCCGGTTGCCGCAGCGGAGGCGGCACCAGTCCGCGACAGACCCACCAACTAAAGAAGGGTGCAGGGGAAAGAAGCCACCAGATCACCAAACCGGCACTGGGACTAAGGGGACCAATGGTAAAGACCAGCCTTCCTCCGGGTACCAGCCACCAAACCACTGTGAGTAAAAAACCCAGTTACTCTGCAATCAGTGTGTGGCCTACCTTCTTTCCGCGCCTAACTCCATCACTTACCCCCTGGAGCCCAGTCCCTACTTGCGGAGGGCCCAACACCCAGGCTGCCACTAATACCAGCCCCAGCTGTGAGAGACTGTGCAGAGGTGGTTCCATCACCATAACCGCAACCCGCAAGTGGCGTCACGTCATAAACTTTATAAATATTCCCCTGTACATAACCCCCTTTTTAAAATGACCCCCAGGGTCACAGAACAGGCAATGGCCACCCAATGAACTGTTCCCCATATATAAAGGGCTCGGGATCTGAGTACCCCATAGCCCTGGGGCGGGACAATTTCACTTCTTTGCCTTAAAAATCTCCTGTGTTTCTTTTGTAGTATGTTCTAGGTCATTGTCCATCTGTGCTGTAAAGAATCATTTGACCAACCCTTGCTGCATTTGAATCTGAGAAAACTCTATAACCCTGTAAACATCAGAATTCATCCGGATGCTTCTGCCTTCACTCACACGATAAATAAACTTAGTGACCCAGTGAAACTGGAAGCCATGCATGCCTGTCCATCACACTGCCTCCATCATGTTTTAAGGAGGGTGTGCTGTGCTTTGGATCATGAGCCATTCCAAGCCGACTCCATACTTTCTTTTCCCCATCATTCTGGTACAGGTTGATCTTTGTTTCATCTGTCCGAAGAATGTTTTCCCAAAACTGGTCTGTCTTTAGATGTTTTTTTGGCAAAGTATAATCTGGTCTTTATATTGTAAGACACATTTATGGTTTGCATCTTGTGGTGAAATTTCTGTATTTGCTCTCATGAAGTCTTTATAAAGTTAAAGATGACACACTTAGGGTATGTGCGCACGTGTGCGTATTACATGCAGTTACGCTGCGTTCTGCACCGCAGCGTAACTGCATGCGTCCTGCGTCCCCTGCACAATCTATGGAGATTGTGCAGGGGCCATCCGCACGTGGCATGTTAGAACGCAGCGATTCGGCTGCTTGCCGAATCGTTGCGTTCTAAGAAGTGACATGTCACTTCTTTCGTGCGTTCTGCATGCTGTCTTTAGGGAGAGGCAGCATGCAGAGCGCACGAATCTGCCGGCACCATGCGCTTCAGAATGCAGCTTTTCAGCTGCGCTCTGAAGCGCACATTTTCGGTGCGGTGCAGAGCGCACACGTGCGCACATAGCCTTACTTTGTATTTTAAGCAAAAAATGTTTTTTATCTTTTGAATTGAAAAAACAATAGTTTGGGCACCCTTGTGCTCAAATATTTTTGACCAAGGTTTCAGACCTTAATCAGCCTGTTAGGGTTATTGCTTGTTCACTATCATGGTTAGGAAAGGCCAGGTGATAGAAATTTAACAGCTTTATAAAAACCCAGCCTCCGCTAACTTTGTGCCAAAAAACAGCAGCCATAACTTCTTCTAAGCCGCTGCCTAGCACTCTGAAAATGAAAATGGTATAGGCCCACATAGCAGGAGAAGTCTTTAAGAAGATAGCAAAGCTTCAAGTTGCTCTTTCCTTAGCTCAAAATGTAATTAAGAAATGTCAGTTAAAAGAAACAGTGGAGGTAAAAATAAGGACTGGAAGACCAGGCAAACTTTCAGTGAGAGCTGCTCGTAGGATTGATAAAGAGACAAATCATTACCCCCGCAGATTGCAAAAGACCTTCAGGAAGATTGAGCAGACGCTGGAGTTGCGGTACATTGTTCTACTGTTGGCCTTCATGGAAGGGTCATCAGAAAAAAAACTCTCCTGTGTCCTCAGCATTCAGCATCAGAAGTTTTCAAAAGAATATCTAAACAAGCCTGATGCATTTAGGAAACAAGTCCTGTGGACAAATGAGGTTAATAGAACTTTTTGGCCACAATGATGAAAGGTATGTGTGGAGAAAAAAAGAGCACAAAATTTTAGGAACATCTCACCAACTGTAAGGGGTAGTCGAACCCCTGGTAGTGAAGGAGCGGTTTTTCCCCCCCTGAAGACGCCACAGTAGTATGGTGGCAAATTGTAAATGTTAATGGTAAAATGTTACCTGTCATAAACTGTTTCCCCACTAGGTGCCAGTGTAGAGCAGTGGTTCCCCTGGTAACAGTGGCAGGGAAGGAGGGGCAGGGCAGCCTAGGTGGGGAAGGAAGGGCTCTGAATGCAGAGTCCAGAGTTCAGTGTGCAGTGAGATGTGACTGGAGAAAGAAGTCTGAGGTGACGGGGCAGAGTGTGGAAGTGGTGCAGTGGCAGAAGAAGTGGAAGAGTCAAGACTAGTCCCAAAGCCGGTAGTGTGTACTACAGTGCAGTGCAGCTATCAGGGGGATAACAAGTGGCCCCTGCAGGTGAAGGGTAGTGCCCTGACAAAGACGTGAAGGTAAATGGGAACGCCCGTAGGAAACAAGTGAAGTAGTTCCCCGGCAAAGAAGTGGAGAGGTGAGAACTTATCCGGAGCCGGTAGAGTGTGCTAGATCTGCCCTACAGTGAAACAGGGTTCAGAGTGCAGCTACTAGGGGGTTAACGCATGTCCCCTGCAGGCAAGGCAAAGTTACCGGGGAAAGAGGAAACCGTCAGCAAGAAGTGTAAGCTGTAATCCGAAGTGACTTGATGCTGAAGGGTGTAAAGAAGAGCGGAAGTTGTGATCAATAAAATGTTTCTTAGTTCACCAACTGCCTGTCTGTGGCTCTTTACTGGGAGTGGTGAAGAGGCCTGTGAGCCGAGAGAAAAAGGTGTTACGAAGAAGCAAATGGCCCACATGGAAGCGTTCCTGCCGCCTACACTCTGCCCCACAAACAACACACCTGTTTCAACAGTGACGGCCGGGCCAGGGGTCAGCCTGCCGCCCCCTGGGCGGGAGACCGCGACTACAACCCCTAAGGCGCCCCCTGCCCCCGTTACAAACTGGCGTAGTCGGCAGGATGAAGCCTGCATGCAAGAAACCCCGACCAGAGACTGTGAGGAAGATCAAGTGGTGCCTGATGTGCTGAACAGGCCACAAGATGGCGGCAAGATGGCGGCCGTCCTCATGGACGAAGCAGAGGCGCGAAAAGTTGGCGCCAAACGAAGAGCGCTGGGCTGGCCTGGGAGGACGAAGCCGGGAGTGCGCCGCCCAAAGAGGGGAGGTACCTGCCCCAAGAAGCTGCAGAGGTCTAGAGACGTGGGCGGCGCTGCAAGAAAGAAAAGGCGTCGCCAACGCTATGCAGACCTGGTGGGTGAAGCCGGGGGCGGAGTGTGTGCTAAAGCGGGAAAAGAAGAACCGCCTCCACCTTCCCCGGCGCCATTGCAATCCCAGCAGCAGAAGCAACAGTTCCAGTTACCTGTGCTACACAAAATGGAGGCCAGGACAGACAAGCAAGCCGTAGCGGGCGCGCTGGTGCCCGTAGGACGCGGAAGAGGACGTCCGATGGAGAGCTCGGTGGGAGAGTTACCCACCATCACGTTGCCGGCAAGCATGATACCGGCCGTGACTGGAGTCTCGGAGAAACCAGCGAAGGTCACGTTTTTTACCTCATGGGATGCCGTTACCGGGGAAACGACGACGGAAGTCCGGGCCACCTACAAGTCCCGGCTGACTCTGGGGAGAGGGCCACCAGGAGCATCCGTACAGATTCCGGAGGCGCCCGCGTCTGTTAAGGTAGGCCCTCTGCCCCCCTCAGGAGTTAAGGCCCTGTACTGGCAAGATATCCCAGAACCAGAGGTAATCGTCCGGAAGAGAGTGATTTGTTTGCCGTTGAAAACCGGTACTGTTGAAAGCCGGTGAATGTTTCCAGTTACAGTAACGTTAAAACTACTGAACCCGGGAGGCGCTTAATGCAGAACTGTGCGTGGACTCCTTCCGTGACTGTTAAGAAGGAATCTTGGTGTCTTGTTGTTTTCTGCCCACCCAAAGACCGGGAGCGCTTGGAAATAGCCTCCGGGAAGAAGGTCAGCTAAGACCGGGAGCGCCTGAGGAGGGCCTCCGGGCAGATGTGCGACTAAGACCGGGAGCTTCCCTGGAGGGACTCCGGGCACCAAACTTGTGTGCCAATCTGTGTGTTTTAAGTATTGTGTTTTCCTACATGTGTTGTTTTGCAGGTACGAACCTGGCCAGGAGGCTGAGGTTAAAGAGGGGAGGAATGTAAGGGGTAGTCGGACCCCTCGTAGTGAAGGAGCGGTTTTTCCCCCCCTGAAGACGCCACAGTAGTATGGTGGCAAATTGTAATTGTTAATGGTAAAATGTTACCTGTCATAAACTGTTTCCCCACTAGGTGCCAGTGCAGAGCAGTGGTTCCCCTGGTAACAGTGGCAGGGAAGGAGGGGCAGGGCAGCCTAGGTGGGGAAGGAAGGGCTCTGAATGCAGAGTCCAGAGTGCAGTGTGCAGTGAGATGTGACTGGAGAAAGAAGTCTGAGGTGACGGGGCAGAGTGTGGAAGTGGTGCAGTGGCAGAAGAAGTGGAAGAGTCAAGACTAGTCCCAAAGCCGGTAGTGTGTACTACAGTGCAGTGCAGCTATCAGGGGGATAACAAGTGGCCCCTGCAGGTGAAGGGTAGTGCCCTGACAAAGACGTGAAGGTAAATGGGAACGCCCGTTGAAACAAGTGAAGTAGTTCCTCGGCAAAGAAGTGGAGAGGTGAGAACTTATCCGGAGCCGGTAGAGTGTGCTAGATCTGCCCTACAGTGAAACAGGGTTCAGAGTGCAGCTACTAGGGGGCTAACGCATGTCCCCTGCAGGCAAGGGAAAGTTACCGGGGAAAGAGGAAACCGTCAGCAAGAAGTGTAAGCTGTAATCCGAAGTGACTTGATGCTGAAGGGTGTAAAGAAGAGCGGAAGTTGTGATCAATAAAATGTTTCTTAGTTCACCAACTGCCTGTCTGTGGCTCTTTACTGGGAGTGGTGAAGAGGCCTGTGAGCCGAGAGAAAAAGGTGTTACCAAGAAGCAAATGGCCCACATGGAAGCGTTCCTGCCACCTACACTCTGCCCCACAAACAACACACCTGTTTCAACAGTGACGGCCGGGCCAGGGGTCAGCCTGCCGCCCCCTGGGCGGGAGACCGCGACTACAACCCCTGAGGCGCCCCCTGCCCCCGTTACACAACCACTAAGCATTGGGGGTGGATCTATCATGCTTTGGGGTTGTGATGCAGCCAATGGCACAGGGAATATTTCACAGGTAGGGAAGAATGGATTCAATGAAATTTCAACAAATTATTGATGCAAACACAACACCATCTGTAAAAAGACTGAAGAAGAAAAGAGGATGACTTCTACAAATGGATATTGATCCTAAACACATGTCAAAAACCACAATAAACTACTTCAAAAGATGCAAGCTGAAGGTTTTACAATGGCCATCACAGTCCCCTTATGTGAACCCTTGAAAATCTGTGGCTAGACCTCAGAAGAGCAGTGCATGTAAGACGACCTAAGATGGAAGAATAGATAACAATCTCTCAAATAAAAATTGAAGGACTTTTGGCTTATTACCAAAAGCGTTTACAAGCTATGATACTTGCCAAAGGGGGTGCTACTAGGTTATAATCAAACAAGTTAAGGATTACATAGATCTGACTTTTCTCAGCTTTCTTTTAAAATCAGTAACATGTAAAAAAAACACTTTATAAGTTTTGTATCACTGTAATTGTACTCCTCTGAAGAATCACGTTGCCAAATTATTTTTTACCACATTTGGGACACCGTATTACCACATACTTAAAGGGAACCTGTCACCACTTTTTTGTCCAATAAGCTGCGGCCACCAACACCAGGCTCTTATATACAGCATTCTAACATGCTGTATATGAGTCCAGGCCGGGGGTATAACATAAAAAACACTTTATAATACTTACCTAACGGTCGCATTGTGGGCCTAATGGTTGTCTCCGTTGTCCGGTGCCGGCGCCTCCTCTTTCGGTTATCTTCGTCCTCTTTCTGAAGCCTGGGTGAATGGCGTGGTTACATCATACACACTCGCCGGTCCTGCGCAGACGCACTACAATACTTTGAGCTGCCCTGCTCAGGGCAGATCAAAGTGCTCCTGCTTAGGACCTGAATGCCGGTGAGTGTGTATGACGTCGGACCCGTCATGCACCGCGGCTAGAGAAGGAGACCAAAGATGGCCAAAAGAAGCAGCCCCAGCACCGGACAACGGAGTCGCCCATTAGACTCACAGCGCGACCGTTAGGTAAGTATTATAAAGTGTTTTTTATGTTATACCCCTGGCCTGGGCTCTAATATACAGCATTTTAGAATGCTGTATATAAGAGCCCGGTGGTGGTGGCCGTAGCTTATAGGCAAAAAAAGTGGTGACAGGTTCCCTTTAACAGTATTGCATTTTTTCACCATTTTACCTTGCTTTTAATTTTTTTCCTATTTCCTACTATATTATTTAGTAAAATGAATGGTGTCATTCAACGCTACAACTTATCCCACAAAGCCAAGCCCTCATCTGGCTATTTCAATGGAAGATGTGAGGAAAAGAAGTGTGAAAGGGTTAGGCCTTGTGCACACAGGGCGTTTTTACAGCGTTTTTTCTAGCGTTTTTCATTGCTTTTTTTAATCAATAAAAGCAAGGAAAAAGCATCCCAGCAAAGTCTATGAGAATCGGGACTTGCTGTGCCCACGTTGCTTCTTTTTCAGTTGCTTTTTTTCTTGCTGAAAAAAGAAGCAACATGTCAATTGTTTTAGCGTTTTTTCCTGCTTTTTTCCCCAATTGACTTCAATGGAGTCAGGGAAAAAAGCAAGAAAAAACGCATGTGTAATGCCCACGTTGCTTTATATTTTATGCGTTTGGGCGTTTTTAGGGAGAAAAGAAAGCTATGGCTATGTAGATTCCTTCATAGAAGAAAGCCACATAGCCAGCATCGGCAGCTGTTATCTTATCTCCCATTGTTTACCGCGACACCTCTGCAGGGACCCCCGCTGACGTCACAAGGTAAAGAGTTCATCACAGCGGGGGATCTCCAGGAAATACCCCAGTAATCCTCCTGCATGAATTGTATTCACCTCCTGACATCCCCGAACTTATACAGTGAGGTGTCGCGGTAAACAATGCAGGGACCACCGCTGATGTCACAAGGTAAAGAGTTCATCCCAGCGGGGATCTCCAGGAATGCGGGGGGCGTTCCTCCGTAATCCCCCTGCATGAATTGTATTCACCTTGTGACATCCCCGAACTTCCCTGCAGCGACGTGTAGCGGTAAACAATGCAGGGACCTCCGCTGACGTCACAAGGTGAATAGTTCATCCCAGCGGGGGATCTCCAGGAAAGCCCCCGGTAATTCTCCGGCATGAATTGTATTCACCTCCTGACATCCCTGGACTTCCCTGCAAAGAGATGTCGCGGTAAAACACCGCAAGAATACTGAATGCCTGGTGCACAGCCTATGCCACATAAATGCAGGGAACCCCCGCTGACGTCAAGGTGAACCCCTAAAAACCCCGGTGAACCTCCTGTATGAACTGTGTTTACCTTATGCCGTGCACCAGGCATTCAGTATTCTTGCAGTGTTTTACCAACACCACTCTACAGGGAGGTCCGGGGATGTCACAAGGTGAATACAGTTCATGTAGGAGGATCACCGGGGTTTCCTGGAGATCCGCTGCTGGGATGAACTCTTCACCTTACTCACCTCTCTGCAGTCTCCTGGGTCACGTCCCATGGGCTCCAGGACCCGCCGGTAAGCAGCTGATTACGTCCATCGGTGAAAAGCCTGCCGGCTTTTTAATAAACAGATGATGAATCAGCTGATCTTCCCTGGACGTAAACGATCGGGTGATGCTATCAGGTGATAGCATCAGCTGCTTACCAGCGGGTCCTGGAGCCCATGGGACTTTTAGACAATCAGCTGATGTGTAATCTGTTTCAGGTCCTTGAACCTGTGTCAGGTTCAAAGACCTGAATCCAATATCATCTGATCAGAAGGCAAACCGATTAGATGATGTGTCATCATCTGATCAGTTTGCCTTTCAATCAGATGATATTGGATCCGGATTGGACACCGCGGGACCCTCGACCCAGGACTACGGCGGAGGGGGGTTCTTTAGTTCAATAAAGATGGAGTCACTAATTGTGTTGTGTTTTATTTCTAATAAAAAATATTTTTCTCTGTGTTGTGTTTTTTTTATCTTTACTAGAAATTCATGGCGGCTATGTCTAATATTGGCGTGACACCATGAATTTCAGGCTTAGGGCCAGCTGATAATACAAAGCAGGCCCTAACCCCATTATTACCCAGTGAGCCACCCGATACCAGGGCCGCTGGAAGAGTTGGATACAGCACCAGAAGATGGCGCTTCCTATGAATGTGCCATTTTCTGGGGCAGCTGCGGACTGCAATTCACAGTGGGGGGGGGCCCAGAAAGCTTGGGCCACCCTGTACTGCGGATTCCAGTCCCCAGCTGCCTAGTTGTACCTGGCTGGACACATAAATTGGGCGAAGCCCATGTCGTTTTTTTTTTTATTATTTTATGAAATTCATGAAATAATTAAAAAAAGGGCTTCCCTATATTTTTGGTTCCCAGCTGGGTATAAATAGGCAGATGGGGGTTGGAGGCCACCCGTACCTGCCTGCTGTACCTGGCTGGCATACAAAAATATGGCGAAGCCCATGTCGATTTTTTTTTTTAATTCATTAAAAAAAGAACAAAAAAAACAAACACATAACCCAAAAGGGTTAGGGGTAAAAAAAAAAGCTTAGGCTCTCGCTGCATTTTCTATTGCTAGGGTAACTTAAACAGCTACTGGCTGCTAACCCCTCCTGCTTGGTGTTACCTTCACTGGCAATGAAAAATCCAGTTAAGCCCTTTTTTCTTGAGTTTTTTTGCCAAAAAATTAAAAAAAAATTCCATGGGCTTAGCCCAATTTTTGTGTCCAGCCAGGACACCGCAATGCTGAGTGGCCCAAGCTTTCTGGGCCACCCGCTGTGTATTGCAGTCCGCAGCTGCCCCAGAAAATGGTGCTTTCATAGAAGCGCCATCTTTTGGCGCTGTATCCAACTCTTCCAGTGGACATGGTGCCAGGTGGCACGCTGGGTAATAAGGGGTTAATACCAGCTTTGTTTTACCAGCTGGTATTAAGCCCGAGATTCTTAATGTGAAGCCAAGTTTGACTTGGATATTAAGAATCTCCAATAAAGGGTTAAAAAAAAACACCACACAAAAAATACTTTATTAAAAATAAATACACAGACACAGTTAGGGACTCCATCTTTATTACTCCCTCTCACCCCTCCTTGATCCTGGTCTTCTGTCACCGATCTAGCTCTGCTACATCAGTAAGCACGGGGGAGCAAGAACGCTTCTGCTCCTCGTGCTGTCTAATCACTCAATGAGTGAGCAGAGACTGCGGGTTGGTAAGCGGTGACATCACCGCTGCCACCGTTGCCATAGTAACCTAATGAGCGAGTTACTATAGCAACAGTGATCTCTGAGTACCTGATTCCCGGCGCCGCTATTCACCTGCATGAGCTGGTGAATACCGGCGCTGGTAAACGATCTAATGGATCATCATTTTCCTGTCACTTTTATTCCAAAATGGAGATTGAAGAAAATGGGTTGAAGAAGGAAATGATATCAGAACACCTTTATTTTCATATCCAACTTTAATGAGCTGAAACAAGCATTCAATAGTAACAAAAAAAGCATGAAAAGAAGCATGAAAAAAAGCAGGAAAAAAAGCATGAAAGCATGAAAAAAAGCAGGAAAAAAAGCATGAAAAGAAGCATGAAAAGAAGCATGAAAAAAGCAAGAAAAAAAGCATGAAAAGAAGCAAGAAAATAAGCATGAAAGCATGAAAAGAAGCATGAAAAAAAGCATGAAAGCATGAAAAGAAGCACAGAAAAAAGCTGCTTTTTTGTGCTGAAAAAAAAGCACTGTGGGCACAGGGCCTTATTATATACAGTGGAACCTTGGCTTAAGAGTAACTTGGTTTCAGAGCATCTTGCAAGACAAGCAAAGCTTTTTACAAATTTGTAACTTGGTTTAAGAGCAATGATTTGCAATAAGAGCAAATATTCACTGTGCACACTTCCGGTTCTGTCCTTTCACCGCGCTCTGACCCACTCTGGAGCTAACTTTCTGTACATATGCACTGTATGCAGTGTTCCATTGTACAGTATATACTATATAGCATATCTATCAATTTGCATTTGTGGTTACAGTATTGTACTTTCTTTCTGCTAACCAGTGCAGTACATTTCTTGTACTATAATCTGCCTGTACAGTATTCCTACCCCACATTTGGTTTAGGTCTGCCCTTATTTTGGGGAGAATAGATTTGGGGTGTGTTTTTTGTGTATTGTAGTAGGATAAAGGTTGTAAGATTTATGTAAAAAAATTTTTCTATAGTGTACCTCCCGCACACCAACAATTCTGTTGTAAGATAATTTGTTTTATATGCTTTTACTGTACTGTACAGTATTTTGTATTAGTGCACTGTAATAACTTTATATGAATACAGTACATTATATTGTTTTACTGTAATAAGTTTGTATAAATGCAGTAAATATTTTGGATTGTGGAACAAATTGTCTGCGTTTCAATTATTTCCTATGTAAAATTCGCTTTGATATAAGAGTAACTTGGTTAAGATCACAATCCCGGAACGAATTATGCTCGTAATCCAAGGTTCCACTGTACAAACTGTGTGTCATTTGGTTTCTAGCTTGTTTCCTGTACTTGTTTCCTGTATTTACAGTAGATCCAGCATCTTGGGAGTATCTTAGTAGCATTCTAAGGAAGCGTTGACCATCTAACAATGCTACAGAAGGTCCAGTACAAAAGATCAAAAAGAATCAATATCTTCTGTCTTGAATTGGATGCATTTTAAGAGTTCTAAAATCTGTAGCGCAGAGCACACATTTTATGGGTTATTTTTTTTAGCCTATGCTGCTTTTAAAATGTCAGACTCATTAGTCTCAATTGTAAAATCAACTTGCAGGATAAGTAAATTAATCAGGACAATTCTAGCAGTTAACATACTTTCTCTAATATGAAAATGTACCAATTATAATTCTTTAAAGCCTAAACCAATTTGCAAAATAACTTTTTTTATCTTTCTATATTTTTTAATAAAATAGATTGCAACACGGTGTTGTTTTTCCAAGTAAACCATTACCTTCTTCTGTATAATCTGATTATATTCTTCCATTTAGGCATATAATCATTGATTGGACTAGTGTAATCCCTCTATACCATTTACCTATTTTCCATCTAGGCCATGCTCAAATTTTATGAGCTACTCTATTGATCCCACTGTGCACTCTTCATATGAACCTGACAAATTGCAGGACAGTACAAGTTCATTTTTGTCACTACCATAATAGCACTTATATAGTCCATTTATATTAATACGTCCATTCACAATAGATAAAACTGGCAGGTCCTGTCATTTTAGCAGGAACAACCTGTCATGTAATGTGGGCTTAAGGTGGAAATAAGGATTAAGTGGTCTTCATTTTTTTATCCATTGTTCTTTAGAAATGTAATCTAGGGGCAGACATACCGCTGGTGCAGCCAGTCTAGCTGCATCGAGGTCCGGAGCTGGAGGGGGCCCGCCGACAATGACACCTATTTCAGTTGGTTATGTATTCAAGGACGCGCATCCAGTTGAAATGTATTGCCGCACCCAGATCCACCAGTTCCAGTGCTGCAATACACATCACTGACCAATCAGAAGAAGCTAGCTGACGTTAGCGTGCCCTCATGCTCCTGCGCTAGCTATAGAAGTGGACACTTTGTGGCATGGGAGCAGAGGAAGATAAGAAGAATTATTTATTCTTTTTTCTAATGTGTTGGTAAAGAACAGTGTACATTGTTAATGGTAGCTGCATATGTAGAATTTTGCAGTCAACACTGACGGCACTGCAACCGCTGGCTCATTGGTTGGGCTGCTTACTCTCCTGCCACCCTGTGGGACGTGATCATGCTCAATCAACTTATGGAGAAGATGCTCTCAGAAATACAGGAATGGGTAGCTGAACAGAAGCCTTACACCCCAGAGCATGCAGCCCAATTGGCTAACAAGTTTACAGCTAATCGACCCCGCTGGAGACCCGATATGCCCACCAATCCCAGGAGTCTCCTCAACCAGGGACTCGAGCGGCCCCAAGCCACTAGAACAGGACTATTCCACTGCTCAGCAGAAGCCCCACCAGGACAAAGATTTATATACAGGGTCTGTGAGATGCCTAACCCATGACATTGTTATTCACGCTGGTGCATTGGTCATATGACCAAAGATTGTCTCCAAAGCCAGCGCCCCATGCCTGGAGTCCCACCAAGACACAACAGCAGTGGAGGAAGTAATATACCCTGCTCACACCATACAACAGGTCGGATGCCCTACACCAGCCAACCTCCATCATCACATCCAGCCTGTCAAGGTCGGTGACATACAGGCCCAGGGACTTTGAGACACTTGGCTTTCCATCACCCTTGTCAGTCCAGATACTGTTCCCGCAGAACACCATTTACCAGACCACCAAGTGACCATCTCCCTGCCTGGCAGCCAGAGCTCAGACATCCCCCGGCATGCGTACGGTTGGCCTGGGGTCCGACCAAGGAAAGGTTGAAGTGGGGCTAATGGGTGGCCTCTCAACACCTGTTATTTTGAGGAATGTCCTAGGACAAAGACTATCCAGCCAGTGTGTCACAGCCATCACAGGCAACCAAGCCAAGCAGAACCCTGAAGGCTTCCAACCCTCATCCCCAGCCTCCATCATCCTACTGTGAACCAAAGATAGTGAGTACACCTAACCAGAGTGTGACTATTGATTGATGGGAGATAGATCGAAAGTAGTTTAGGGAAGCCCAACTCATGGACTCTACCTTAGAACTTGTCCGGCTGCCTGACCTGGGGAAATTAGGGGGAGGTGTATAGTTGGGAGAAGGAGCTCTTATATAAGTAAAAACCCGCTTCCTGCTCAGAAAAACCCTGGACTTCTGTCCATCAGCTCGTGGTACCCCAGCAGAATGTACCCTTATGCTTGTTTCATGACATCCTTGGAGCTGGGCACGTGGGGGTCAAAAAGACCAGGACCCATCTGCTGTGTAGATGTTTTTGCCAAGGGTTATTCAAGAAGTGCAGAAATATCGAGCCTCTTATCTGGTGTGTCAACAGATGGGGAGAGCCCCCTATCAAGCCCCACTACAATCCATGCCCTTGACAGGAGAACCATTCCAGAGAGTTTCTATTGAATTAGTAGGCTCTTAGCCATCCCCAGCCGCAGCGAAAAAAGGTTCATCCTCACCCTAGTAGACTTTTCCACACGCTGCCCAGAGGCTGTTGCCTTTTCATCCATAGATGCGGATCATGTGGCTCAGGCTCTACTGGACATCTTTAGTCTAGTAGGGTTTCTACTAGAGGTATTGACCGATCAGGGGGCCCAGTTCAAAAGCAATCTGATTCAGATGCTTTGGGAAAAACATGGAGTCCACCACATCGCACCACCCTAAACTAACTAGTTGTGTAAGTGCTTCAACGGAAATCTCAAAACAGCTCATTAGCCAGTATGTAGAGTTCGAGTGGGAAGACTGGGGCATAACCCTACAGCATCTCCTCTTTGCCTATCATGTAGTGCTGCAGGAATCTACCGGGTTCTCCCCCTTCGAATTGCTGTACGGTCAAAAAGTACGAGGACTTTTGGAGCTAATATGAGAGACTTGGGAGGGCACATTCCCCACACAAGAGGTTCCCATTCTTGATTATGTTCAAAAGTTTACGGAAAAAATAAGGTACCTCATGGCCTTATCCCACGAGAATTTAGAAGTATCTCAGGAAAGGCAACAACGATGTTACAGCTATATTGCCCGACTCTGAGAAATTGCCTGTGGACAGAAGGTACTAGTATTCGTACCGGTATGCAAAAGCAAGCTGCAAGCCATTCGGGTTCATTCACCATTAACAGGAAATGTGGGATTATGACTATACCGTGTCTCTGAATCGAGCAAGTGTTTGTGAACGGACCTACCATGTCAACAGGCTAAAAGCTTATGAGGAATGAGAGGTTATCAACTTAGCAGTTTGTTGCCCCCTTTTAGATAACCCAGATATGGACCACAATCGCAGACTTATTGGTGGACTCCAAAAGGGGAATGGTTGAAATGGATGTCCCATTGGGGGAGCAGCTTGGACCATCCCAGAAGTAGCAATTATCAAACTTGCTCAGAACATATGGACCCCTGTTCACAAGTTGGTCTGGTCGAACAACCCTGGTCCAGCATCATGTCAACACAGGGACAGCCACTCTACTCAGGAAACCTGTCTACTGGGTGACACGTCCAGTATTGGCAACAATGAAGGCTGAAGTGGATGACATGTTAAATATGGGGTCATGGTTCCTTCCCATAGCCCATGGGCTTCCAGTGTAGTGTTGGTGCCCAAGAATGACAAGAACACTCGCATCTGTGTGGACTATAGATGACTCAATGAGGTCCCCATTACAGACACCTACCCCATGCCCTGAGTGGATGAGCTACTGGACAGGTTAGGGAGGTCTCGGTTCATATCTAGCCTCGATCTGAGCAAGGAATACTGGCCAATCCCACTCATGAAAGAGGATCAAGAGAAATCCATATTCATCATACCCTTTTGGCCTGTATGAGTTCACCAGCATGCCATTTGGGATGAAAAATGCCCCTAGCTACCTTTCAACGTACAGTGGACCAGTTACTAGAGGGAAATCATGGGTAAGCCCAGGCCTACCTGTATGACATCGCTATCTTCAGCGACATCTGGGAAGATTATCTTCAGCACATCTTCCATGTGCTGCCAAGGGTAGTGTCACGCTCCCGGTGTCAAGGCACAGCTCCTTACCCACTGATCCGGTCTCACCATCACGGCACCACTCCTTACCCACTGATCCAGTCCACGTGCCCACCGGTCACGGCTGCCGCTCCCGCTCGTGCTCTCCGGCGTCCTGTCCCTGGTCTCTTGTGTTCTGACTCTGAATCTTAGGCACATGCATGTGTATAGGGTGGGGCCGCGTCCACTCACCTAGTCTTATAGGCCCAGCACTCCTGAAGCAGGATATGACATGTTACAGGGACAGGGTATATAAGACTTCCCTTTCCATGTGGGTGGGGCCTGATCAACGTGTTCTCTAAGCTAGGTGCTCAGGTCCCCTTGTGCTTGGTCTTGTTACTAACACTGTCTCGTCCGCAGAGTCCGTCCGCTGGTCCTGACTTGGTTCTTCCAGGAAGTGTCCGGTGACTGTGCACTGAGGATACTGCCATCTCTCGTCTGCCTGCATCTGTCACCGATTCCCGACCCTACCTGGTGCTTCAGCCTGCAAGTCTCACTGGACCTGGACCCCGTCTGCTATTCCTACGCGGCACCTGAATCTGTTCCCAGTCGTCCCTCTGCCTTACGGATCCCTTTGGACTCCTGCACTCCTTAAGTGGACTTGCACTTTGGACCTCCTGTGTTCCGGCTACCGTGCATTTAGGCCCTCTGGTGGAGTGACCAAACAGTCCCTGTACAGGGGTTTGCTCTTGGTTGCTCCTCCAGGGAAGTCCGGTGCACGGTCCAGTGTATCCACAATCCAGGACATAACAGGTAGCCAAAGCACAGCTCACCATATGACCTGACAAGTGCCAAATGGGGATAGCCAAGGTGCTATAACTTGGACATTGGGTGGTAAGTTGGTGCATTTGTCTAGAACCCATAAAAGTATAAAAATAGCAACAAAAAGAGGACAATGTCCTCCAAAAATTAAGTATTACTCACAGCAAGTTGGGCTGTAGTGTGTACATCGCCCAGGCCAAAAGCTAATGCTCTACCAGGATACAGCTAAACCCCCACTAATGTGGAAGCATCACAGGTGCAGGAGAAGCAGATCACACACACACCTCCATGGAATGGAGGGGAGGCGAATGCTAGATGATAAAACTGCACACAAGTGGCTTGCATAGAGCGCTGTTCACATGCAGATGGCACAGTCACAAACCCGCAGCCTATTAGGTGACGCCCTTCTATTAGATCAGGCGGGCTGCCAAGCCGTACCCCACTGTGTATCATGCACGGACAGACACTCTACAATGCAAGGCCCAACAGAAAGGGGCCTGGCTGTATCCTGTACAAACAAAAAAATATGAGGTTTTTGTTGGTATTTATGGCCATAAAACGTAAGCCTACACCCTCGTCACGGGACCTCATGTCTGTAGGTCCCTCAAAAACCTCATATTTTTTTGTTTGTACAGGATACAGCCAGGCCCCTTTCTGTTGGGCCTTGCATTGTAGAGTGTCTGTCCGTGCATGATACACAGTGGGGTACGGCTTGGCAGCCCGCCTGATCTAATAGAAGGGCGTCACCTAATAGGCTGCGGGTTTGTGACTGTGCCATCTGCTGTGAACAGCGCTCTATGCAAGCCACTTGTGTGCAGTTTTATCATCTTGCATTCGCCTCCCCTCCATTCCATGGAGGTGTGTGTGTGTGATCTGCTTCTCCTGCACCTGTGATGCTTCCACATTAGTGGGGGTTTAGCTGTATCCTGGTAGAGCATTAGCTTTTGGCCTGGGCGATGTACACACTACAGCCCAACTTGCTGTGAGTAACCCATAAAAGTAGAAGCCATTACCCAGTGGCCTGGACCGGTCAACCAAAAAACAGGTCTGCAGATTCCTAGGGACTGCAAATTTTTATCATCGAAAGTTTAATTACAATATAGTAGCAAAGCCCCTCTCTGACCTCAGAACCAAAAGGTATGCCAGGAACCTCCTCTGGAAACCAGAATTTGAGTTTGCAATTCTCCAGTTGAAAGCCCACAGCCCAGGCCTGACTCTTCCTGACTACCGCTACCCATTCATTAATTGGATATCTGACTGGGAGTCATACTTAGCCAAGTGAGGGCCGGCGGCCAGGAGCATCCGATAGCCTATCTCTCTCAGAAATTATTGGACCAATAGAGAGCTTACACCACAATAGAAAAAGAATGCCTGGCCATAGTCTCGGGGCTGAAATAATTACAGTCATACCTCTATGGCAGGGGTGGGGAAACTTTTTTTCTTCCAAGGGCGATTTGGAAATGTCTACCAAACTTTCCAGGGCTGCACAAAATTACCCTGCTATATTTGGTCAAACAATTAATTAATTCACCCCTACTGTGCTGGCTGGAGCTGCTTCACAGGAGATGTTAGGGGCATATACATCACAGGAGGGGCTGGGACATATATATCACAGGAGCAGATGAAGCATATACATCACAGGAGGGAGTGGGGCATATACACCACAGGAGAGGCTGGGGCTATATACATGACAGGAGACAGCCTAGGAGATACAGTTACAACTGGAAAATCACAGAACTGCTTCAAGATTCCTTCTACAGGATTTAAGCTTAGGATCTTTGGTTCTAGCTGAAGGATCACAGAACTGACACCATGGTTCCACTCAGTAACTCCTAGAGTCCCAAGATGATCACTTTCAGACCCTCAGACACCGTTCCTATTGACAGTTTTCTGACCTGCACTGGTGTCGGGCACACCTCATTCACTGAGTCTATTCATGATGACTCGTTTGACCAAGTCTATGTCGGCCCTCTGCTATTGGAGTAGTACCGCTAGACACAGTTGCAACCCGGGTTAGGATTTGGTACTCACTATGGTGGAATAGAGCATTCTGCTGTTTTATCCTATGTTACAGTTTCTTTTTCTGGTTTTGGGCCTTGCCATGTACACCAATTCTCTGAACCTTAGGTACTTGTTGGCTTGCACAGTAACAGTTCTCTTTGCACTTCTCTTTACACTACTATTAACTAAACTTTTGTCTCTGCCTGTCTATATACTGGCCCAAAAATCCTCCCAGTGTCCTTAACTGTTCACTGTCTTCCTACTCCTGTCACTAACCAACCTCCAATACCTTGCCAAGGAGCAGTACCTAAAACCGGCCACGCAGCTCTATTTTCTTCTTTTTTCTTCTATTTTCTTTGACGCAAATAAAACAGCTCTAAATTGGTCACTTCTATTCACTTGAACAAAAAGAAAATAACTATCTGCAGACAGTTTTACTAAGGCATAAAAAACAATCACACTATTTTAGTGCAAAATAAAAATGGGAAAGACTCTAAAATGGGGGTGTGTGTTTTCTATTTTGCTATTGCTTTATATACTGTACATGGAGCCAATATATTTCACAATCTTTCATAGTAGCAGTCTAAACAATTACCAGATGAAATGTAATAAAATAAATAAAACGAGTATCAAATACATACAAAACAAGGAAGAAAAATAATGAGAGTGGCACAACACATGAAAAGTACAAATTTTATTGTACTTGAGAAAAAGGTGTTTGGCAAAAAGTTCTAATATTTAAAGGAACATTTTAGGTTATGTCCCCATGTAGCATTTCCACTATGGGCCTCCCACCGCCAAGATGCTGTAGACATTTTCACAGTGCTATTTACCACTCCAGATGTCATTACAAAGAATTAAATTAACACCTACATCCGCAGCAAAAATTGAGATGTTGTGGATCTAATAGCCAAAGCCACTGGCGTAAAGTTTAAGAGATGAAGGGGCCGTTAGAGGAACATAGCCCACCTGAATTCTAGGGGAGCCAATGTTTCAACTGCCAGTGTTTTAACTGCATCTGCAGTTTCAAGATGTGGATTAAAATTAAAACTGTAGTGGAGTACATAGCACTTGGCACTCTATTTTGCCAGTCACTGATAATCCACAGGCTGCTTAAGCACTGTGATTTAATAGATTATCATGCCGCCTGTGCCCAGCTGCAGCCTGCAGGGAGTAGAGGGAGGATCTAGCCGCTCATCTATGTAGCGCAGTGAGCTGAGTTTGATTTTTGTTTTATTTAAATACCGTAGGAGCATGAGAGACAGTAATAATGGATGCAGAAGGTGATGTTACTTTGTATGGGGGTGCACAGAAGGCATTCTTATTGTATAGAAGTGCAAAAGTGACATTATTATTGTATTAGGGGTGCAAAATTGGAATTATTATTGTATAGAGCACAAAAGGGACATTATTATGTCATGGAGGTTCAAAAAGGCATTATTATTGTATAGGTAAGTGTAAATGTGCATTAATATTGTATGTTAGAGCATAAGGGCCATTAATATTGTGTGGAAGCACAAATGGTACAGTATTGTACAAAGCAAAAACTGGGCATTATTATTGTACAGGGGAGCAAGAGTAGCATTGTCATTGTATTGGGGAGCAAAAAGTAGAATAATTATTTTTTGCGGGCATTATTATTTTATGATGGAAAAAAAGGCATTATTATTGTATAGGGGTGACAACGGGTCATTATTATTGTATGAGAGGCAAAAACGGAGTTTACTATTGTATAGGGTGCAAAGGGGGCAATATTATTTTTTGATACTGAATAAAAAACACACAAATACCCTTGCACTAACTGGGTTTATACAACAAATGTGATGATTACACATTCCTTGAAAAAGAAAAGGAAAAAGAAAAAGAAAAGAATGCCACAAACATTCACAAAACACTAAAGTGAACAGCCAGTAATATAAAGTAAATAAATATCATTGTCATCCAAAAAAATGGGTTGTATGAATAGCAGTGAGCTTATAAAGAGTAGGAAAAATGTACCGACAATCTAAATTACAATACTATACAGTATAAAAACTGATATTAAGACTAGTGATGGGTGGACCCAGACTGTAAAAGTCTACAATTTTGATACCCAGCCCTGATAAAGCTGAAATCTGGGAGCTGGTATTCTCAGACTGGAAAGAACTCATGGCTATTGGGTGCCCCCAGCCTAAAAATAGCAGCCTGCAGCCACCAGGAAATTTACTCGACTTATCCAGATTGCCCTCGTGCAGAGGCAATCAGGGTAATAAAGGGTTAATGACAGCTCACAACTGCCACTAAACCCAAGATTAGTAATGGGAGGCGTCTATCAGACCCCCCCATTACTACTCTGTAAGGGAAAAGAAATAAAACCCAAAACATAGGAAAAAATTCTTTATTTGAAATAAAATACCAAAAACCTCTCTCTTTCTCCCCTATACTAACCCTCATAACACCGAGTTCCGATGTAATCAACACAAGGTCCCACGACGGTTCCAGCTCTGCTACATACATACTGAAGGCACAGTGTGCGGGCCCAGAACATTGTGGGGTTCAGGCAGAGACATTTTCTGTCAAAATGTGAAATCTCAAGTTTAAAACTATGTTCACATCTTTTTTGTCAGTGCATCTTGAGTGCATCCTAAAATGCAGTAAAAACGCAATGCGTTTTTGATGTGTTTTTACCACGTTTTGCCCAATGCGTTTTTTAAGTCAAATCTATTGACTGAAGGACTCAAAAACGCAGTAAAAATGCCAAAAGAATTGACATGCTGCATCTTGGCTGCATCTTGCAAAACGCAGCCAACACAAGATGCCCAGTGTGGACAGCAAATTCAAAATCTCCTAGACTTTGCTGGGAGAATGAAATGCATGCATTTTGGTGCATCTTTGTGACCTCAAAAATGCACTAAAAATGCAGCAAAAGATGCTCTGTGTGAACTTAGCCTAATTGCGACTGGCTTTTTAACTAACACAACGCTTTGTGCATCATTTCAACAGCAGTTACTGAAAATAATATGAAATGGAGTGCTATTTTCAAAGTTCAAGCTACCTGACGTTAACGCTCTAGTATCAGAATATTACACATAGCACCTCTGATTCATTTGCATGAACTGTTTTTCTCAGATAACAGCTTACGCCATGATGTAATTGTACAGTATTGTGATTAATAGCTCGGTGCCAGAAGGTTCAGATTCATAGCCGTGTACCATAGCTTTTCTCTGTTCATTAATTTGCTTCAGATAGATTCTTACAGCAAACATGATCAGTTCCCTGTCACTGGAATGGAGAAACTTTAACTATCCTCAACACATGGCTTTTTGCCAGGCTTCGGCAGAGGTGAGAAAAATGAGAGCAAATTTCAAGTACACAATAATTAACCGCACAATGAATGATGCATTCTACAAATGATGTCATGTTTTATAAACTAGCAGAGACCCATTAAAAATACCTATAGGCAATCGTGGTGTAATATAACTATACTGACTGAGAACAATAAAGAATCTTGTACTGTAGGGTGGGGAAATGGCAGGCCCCACTACCAACTTTACACCATTCCTTAAATGTTGAGACCTAACAAAGAAACCAAACAAAAACCTTGGCTTCTGCTGTGAACCATCTGAGGGACTCTGCACTATTTAAACCCTCAGTGTCAGGCTGTCAGATGTAGGTTATACTTTAGAAATAGGAAAAGCCAGCTCAGCCTTCGTTGCAGCAGAATAAGTGTAACCATATCTGCATGGAGACAGCCTCGGCCAAGGCAGAAGCTCAGAAGAAAAGGATGACAAATACAGCGGAAATCAGGCAGGGAACAAAATACTTATGGTTTATTCAAATCTTTAAAATAATGCCACATAGGTACAGGCGCCAAACAGATTCTTTAGGGATAAAATCCAATGCGTTTTGACTATGGTACAGTCATAGTCCTGGGTCCATAACTAAAGGCCACTTTACACGCAACGACATCGCTAACGAGATATCGCTGGGGTTACGGAATTCATGACGCACATCCGGCCTCGTTAGCGACGCCGTTGCGTGTGACACGAGCGACCACTAATGATCCCAAATACACACCAAATCGTTGATTGTTGACACGTCATTCATTTTCAAAATATCGTTGCTTGTTCTGGACCCAGCTTGTTCGTCGTTCCTGAGGCAGCACACATCGCTACGTGTGAAACCCCGGGAATGACGAACAACAGCGTTCCTGCATCCTCCGGCAACTAGGTGGGAGTGTTGTTCATGCGGCTGCTCCCTGCCCCTCTGCTTCTATTGGTGGCCTGCTGTGTGACGTCGCTGTGATGCCGCACAAACCGCCCCCTTAAAAAAGAGGTTGTTCACCGGCCACAGTGACGTCGTTAGGAAGGTAAGTTGGTGTGACGCTTACCTGTGATATTGTTCGCCACGGGCAGCGATTTGCCCGTGACACACAAACGACGGGGGCGGGTGCTATTGCTAGCGACATCACTAGCGATGTTGCAGCGTGTAAAGCGGCCTTAAGACTTACTATTGTCAAAATGCATTAAATGTATCCCTAAGGGATCTGTTTGGTGCCAGTACCTATGGGGCATTTTAATGATTTTGAATAAACCGTAAGTATTTTATTCCCTGCCTGATTTCCTCTGGATTTTTCGTCCTTTTCTTCTAGGTTATACTTTGGTTGACTTTTTCTTCACTGCTGGGTCTCTGTTTTGAATTAGCCTGTTTATTCCAGTCCTTGACCTCGGCTTCTAGTAGTTGGGTAAGGAAACAGTGCAGTAGATATAAGATATATCATGCTTACTACCCTTCAAAATTGAAAGATGTCCAGCAGTACAAACAGTTCAGAACTGTCAGTAACCATTGGGACCCAGCTGCATGCATCTACTATTCCAAGTCTGGGAAGAAGTGGTCTTCATAGAAGAATTCTGGCCAAAAACCATACTTTTGACATTGAAACAAAGATGATTGAAGTATGCACAAGCACAAGCAAGAATAGGTTGCAGAAAAATGGCATCAGGTGCTCCAGACTGATGAGTCAAAATATTAATTATTCAACTGTAATTAAAGAGTGTTTGGAGTCTAGCGTGGTACAATAAAGAGAGTCTGCAGACAACACTTACAGTGCCTACAAGTAGTATTCAACCCCCTGCAGATTTAGCAGGTTTGATAAGATGCAAATAAGTTAGAGCCTGCAAACTTCAAACAAGAGCAGGATTTATTAACAGATGCATAAATCTTACAAACCAACAAGTTACGTTGCTCAGTTAAATTTTAATAAATTTTCAACATAAAAGTGTGAGTCAATTATTATTCAACCCCTAGGTTTAATATTTTGTGGAATAACCCTTGTTTGCAATTACAGCTAATAATCTACTTTTATAAGACCTGATCAGGCCGGCACAGGTCTCTGGAGTTATCTTGGCCCACTCCTCCATGCAGATCTTCTCCAAGTTATCTAGGTTCTTTGGGTGTCTCATGTGGACTTTAATCTTGAGCTCCTTCCACAAGTTTTCAATTAGGTTAAGGTCAGGAGACTGACTAGGCCACTGCAACAGCTTGATTTTTTCCCTCTTGAACCAGGCCTTGGTTTTCTTGGCTGTGTGCTTTGGGTCGTTGTCTTGTTGGAAGATGAAATGATGACCCATCTTAAGATCCTTGATGGAGGAGCGGAGGTTCTTGGCCAAAATCTCCAGGTAGGCCGTGCTATCCATCTTCCCATGGATGCGGACCAGATGGCCAGGCCCCTTGGCTGAGAAACAGCCCCACAGCATGATGCTGCCACCACCATGCTTGACTGTAGGGATGGTATTCTTGGGGTCGTATGTAGTGCCATCCAGTCTCCAAACGTCACGTGTGTGGTTGGCACCAAAGATCTCGATCTTGGTCTCATCAGACCAGAGAACCTTGAACCAGTCTGTCTCAGTGTGTCGCCCTGGGCAAGCCAGGGGACACAGATAACACACACACGCACCCCACATTCCCTGCAGGTACACCAGCTAACCCACAAATCCTTGTTGCCTTCCTCCAGAGGCTGATGATTCACACCAGGGGATGGGCCAGGCGGTTGGCTCCGCCCACCAAGGAGGTCACAGCTCTGGAGGCGGGAGAAACCAGGCAGTTGAGTCCAGGAGGGACATGAAGGAGGAACGAGTCGAGCCCAGGCAGGGCAAGAGTGAAGGAGATAGCTCAGGGAGGAGCAGGAGTGAGGAGCTAAGTGGAGGAGTAAACAAGAAGTGAGAGTAGAGAAGTGACAGTAAAGAAAGAAAGCCTGAAGGGTCCAGCTTTGTGTAGGGCCAGGTCAGCAAGGTCAGCAGGCAGTGGTGAAGATCTGCAGTGGGACTGTCTGGAGATTGCTGGAAGGGCCGCGGAGGCTGTGTGTATCCGGGGGTCTGGAGCAGTATACAAAGGGCAGTCAGCACCAGAGCAGGGGCTTTCGGATCCCAGCAAGGCTTGGAGTCGCTGGAAATTGCTAAATCTGTTAGTGAAGGGGACGTAGATCCCCCAACAAGCAAGTCCTGATTGACGGCAAAGGTCCAACCACAACGGGGAAACACCGCCACCGCCAAGGCACCAGTTTCCCAGGGCCGGCGCCTGTTGGCAAAGTGTGGAGCTCCTCCGGCACAGATTGCAGTCGGGGAGCGGGTAACCGGTGGGAATCCACCGCTACCAAACAGACATTTCAAAGGTGCAGGGAAGAGACCGTCACCGCTAACTGCAGGGAACCGCAGCACCGTGAACCGTCCGAGGGACCCGTCCAACCAGCCGTTTGTTTACCGAGAACTGTGTCGTGTTTACTGGCTGAGTGAGTACCTCAGTGCCGCAAGGCACAGCGCTGCCCCCTGCGCCCCTGCACCCCACTGGCCCCCGGGATCACCAACCCCTACCCACGGAGGGGCAACACAACAACTGGCTGCTCCACATCACCATCCCCGGGATCCCCACATTGAGCAGCGGTGGTGAAATCACCACAACCGTGGGTGGCGTCACGAACTATAACAATCCCCACACCCAACCACAAAACCCCCCTTTTTCACTCACGGGCGAGGAGTGTCGCTCGAGAAACCCCGGGATCCGGCCCACAGCTCGAGCCACCAGGAGCAGCTGCCGGACCCGAGCAGAAGGGGTGAGCGCGGTGTGCTGACACCCTCCTCCCCGCCCGCGACATCAGAGTCCTCCAAGTGATCATGAGCAAACTGTAGACGAGCCTTGACATGACGCTTTGAAAGTAAAGGTACCTTACGGGCTCGTCTGGAATGGAGACCATTGCGGTGGAGTACGTTACTTATGGTATTGACTGAAACCAATGTCCCCACTGCCATGAGATCTTCCCGGAGCTCCTTCCTTGTTGTCCTTGGGTTAGCCTTGACTCTTCGGACAAGCCTGGCCTCGGCACGGGTGGAAATTTTCAAAGGCTGTCCAGGCCGTGGAAGACTAACAGTAGTTCCATAAGCCTTCCACTTCTTCCGGATGATGCTCCCAACAGTGGAGACAGGTAGGCCCAACTCCTTGCAAAGGGTTTTGTACCCCTTGCCAGCCTTGTGAACCTCCACGATTTTGTCTCTGATGGCCTTGGAATGCTCCTTTGTCTTTCCCATGTTGACCAAGTATGAGTGCTGTTCACAAGTTTGGGGAGGGTCTTAATTAGTCAGAAAAGGCTGGAAAAAGAGATAATTAATCCAAACATGTGAAGCTCATTGTTCTTTGTGCCTGAAATACTTCTTAATACTTTAGGGGAACCAAACAGAATTCTGGTGGTTTGAGGGGTTGAATAATAAATGACCCTCTTGAATAAACTTTTCACAATTTAAAAAAAAAAAAAAAAAAAAAGAAAGAAATAACATTCTTTTTTGCTGCAGTGCATTTCACACTTCCAGGCTGATCTACAGTCCAAATGTCACAATGCCAAGTTAGTTCCGAATGTGTAAACCTGCTAAATCTGCAGGGGGTTGAATACTACTTGTAGGCACTGTAAGTCTAGTTGAGGTTCCTTACAAGTTTGGACTGCATTTCATCAAATTAATTTGGAAATTTAGTCAAGATTAATGGTATCCTCAATTCTTGGAAATACAGGCAGAGACTTATCCATAATGCAATATCATTAGTGACGTTTCTTATTGCCTCCAAAATTATTCAATAATACATACATCCAAACATGCAGCCAATGTCATTAAGAAATAACTTTAGCATAAAGAAAAACAAGGAGTCCTGGAAATGATGATATTGCCAGCACAGAGCCCTGATCTCAATATCATTGAGTCTGTCTGGGAAACCATGAAGAGACCGAAGTATGTGTGGAAGTCTATAGCCTAAGAAGATCTGTAGTTAGTTCTCCAAGATGTTTGGAACAATCTCCCTTGCCAGGTTACTTTGATAACCTGTGTGAAATGTACATAGAAGAATTGATGCTTTAATGCAGTGTAGAAAGTAAAGGGTGGTAACACCAAATATTTATGTGATTTAGAGTTCTTTGTGTTCTTTCATTTTTTTTTAACTGATAAAAGTAAAGTAAGTACTGTATATTGAAATCTAATATGTTTAAAGAAAATGTATAATCAAAGTCTGGTCTTTTATTTGTCAGGTTTTTGCGTTATATGTATTCTTTTTATTTTAGCAAATTTTTTTTTAACATCACGATCAGCATTATAAAACAATATCAGTAATTTTGCAGTTTTCAGACTCACAACTGTGACTATTTTATGCCTCTACTCCCTGTGCTGTCATGCAGGCTCATTACCATTAGATGCAGGACAGTAGAGTAGGTATTGGGGGGGGGCACAGGGGACAGTTGCCCCGGGCCATTCGATCACACGGGTTTCCTAGGGGCTGCTGCTACTGTAAACTTTATCGGTGTGAGATACAGTTAAGCTCTGTGGTGGAGCAGAGAAATAATCTCCCTGCACTACTGCTCTCTGTTCTGTCGATTCAGGCTGTGGTCTACTGTACATGGAAACTCGCTGATGAGTTGAAAATGTTGCGCAGCATGATGATGTCATCACTCTGCACACCCCGGCATCGGTCCTGCCTCCTTTCTAACTCCTCAGGATCCATGGGTGGGTGGGTCGCTACAAGATTTTTTGTTTTTTTTTTTCCCGGTGTTTAAGGCTCAAGTCTTCTTTTTGTCTGAGTGGTATTCCACCTATAGCTCTCAGTTTCTTCAACCCTATGTGCTTGAATGGAAAAAGGGTGAGAGTTCCAGTATCCCAAATACAATGTCATTATATCAACATACAAACAAAATACCTCCTGAAATATAAATAAATATCACACAGGTCTCTACTAGCCTCCTCCACGCTGCTCATATTTTATTGTTACAAGTGCATCTAAATAAATTATAATATCATCAAAAAGTTAATTTAGTTCAGTATTTCAATACAAAAGGAAACGCATATGTGACGCCCTGGACTAGCCAGGTAGTCACAGGTAGGCCCTTGAACAAACACCCGTCCCCTAACAAGGTAACAGCAGCCAACCTAAAAAACCCTGAGTCACCCCTCTCAGGTCTTGACGTTCACACCAGGGGGCGGAGCAAGGCGGTTGGCCACGCCCACGGAGGAGTTCAGATAGCCTGAGGTGGGAAAAACACAAACAGATCAGTTTTGGAGGTGAAAGAGAGTAGTAGTAAAGAGTAAACGTCTGTCAGGGATCTGGGTCGTAGCCTGGAGGCAGACAGTGGTTGCCGTCTGCAGGAGCCGGGAAGACGGCTGGTGGAACCGTAAGGGATCGGGACAGGGTATTGGCCCGCCGGTACCGAACCGGGGAACCAACTGGAAACCGGAGCACCAGGAGGGGTACTCAGACCCAGAACGAGGTCCAGAAGCCACTGGACCACGTCGAATTTACTGATTGAGGTCTGTACCTTAGGTCCTTTCGCGTCCCAAGACCTGAAACATGGCAACAGCCCACCGAGGGGGATAGAAAGCCACCGCACAGGCAGAGAGATCCCACGGGCCAGTGCCTGCGGGCAAACGGGTTCCCCGACACACATAAAGCCAGGGAGCGGACTACCGTCGCTGAAGCGTAGGCAGTCAAATTCTACAAAATGAGGTGCAGGAGAAAGGCGGGAACCACCGAATCGAGTGGGGGAACAAGCGCAGCCGGCTGCGGGCACAGACCACCATCCTTTTGTTTTACCAGAGACTCCGGTGTATCTGTCATAGTGAGTACAACAGTGCCCTAGGGCCGCACACCGCGCCGCACCAACACGGCCGCACCTTGCGACCACCGGGGCCCCGGGACCATCACCCCCTGCCCACAGAGGGGTCAACACCAGGCTGCACAACACCGTCCACAGGAGCCTAGTTAACGGCAGTGGTGTGCACATTCACCATAACCCGTGAGTGGTGTCACGAACTTACATCCCTAAAGACCACGGCCACAGCCGTGAACATCACCACCGAAGATCACCCTCCTTCACGTAGCGCCAGCTTCCCTTCAGCGCGATGTGACCCCCGGGTGATGGAGGCGCTCGAGCCACCCACCGAACGAGCCCGGACCCGAGCGGCTCGGCTGCAGCCGAGCGCGGGGCGGTACACATATATAGAGTCTTTACAGAGTGATCTATTTCATGTGTTTATTTCTGTTAATGTTGATGATTATGGCTTACAGCCAATGAAAACCCAAAAGTCATTATCTCAGAAAATTAGAATATTATATTAGACCAACTGAATGATTCTAAACTCAGAAATGTTGGCCTACTGAAAAGTATTTACAGTAAATGCACTCAATACTTGGCTGCATGAATTATTGCATCAATATGGCTTGGCACGGAGGCGATCAGCCTGTGGCACTGCTGAGATGTTATGGAATACCAGGTTGCTTTGATAGCAGTCCTCAACTCACTTGCATTCTTGGGTCTGGTATCTCTCATCTTCCTCTTGACAATTTTAGGTCAGGCAAGTTTGGTGGCTAATCTAGCAAAGTGATACTGGGGTTAGTAAACCCGGTATTGGTACTTTTGGCAGTGTTGATAGGTGGGAAATGAAATTTCCATCTCCATAAAGCTTGTCGGCAGAGGGAAGCTTAAAGTGCACTAAAATTTCCTGGTAGATGGCTGTGTTGAATTTGGTCTTCATAAAACACAGTGGTAGTTGTTAAGAGCATTAAAATAAATCCTTTATTAATTATTCTAAAAGAGGAAACCACTCCCTCGAATAAATTCTCAATTCACAAAGCCTTCACCATGTGTAATCAGTGCGTGCCCATTTCATGCCGCTTTTAGAACATCATGGTGGAGGCCACTAGTTCAAAAACAACTAAATAAACCAACATAATAAACAAACACAATATGTTTATACCAGATATGGATTTTTGGTCCAATTTGATAGAATAAACTAAGGCATAAAAACTAAATAAACCTAACAAAAATTCATCATGTTCTTATGATGGTATTGACAGCGGTCAGATACCGCAATTAATTATACATGTTAGGCATATAGCCGAATTGGTTCAAAGACAATAAACACACTAGTTCAAAAACAACTAAATAAACCAACATAAAAAACAAACACAATATATTTATGCCAGATATGGATTTTTGGTCCAATTTGATAGAAAAAACTAAGGCATAAAAACTGAATATACCTAACAAAAATTCATCATGTTCTTATATATGGTACTGACAGTGGTCAGATATCACAATTAGATATACATGTTAGGCATATAGCCGAATTGGTTCAAAAACAAATGAACATACCAACATAATAAACAAACACAAGATGATTATGCCAGAGCACGGACAATGGTCCGACTTGATAGAAAAACTAAGGCATAAAAACTAAATATACCTAACAAAAAATTGCATCACTTATTATATGATACTGACAGCGGTCAGATACCACACTTATAGACATATGTTAGGCATATAGCAGGAATGATCTCACCAAATCCTTCCACAGATAGGGGGCAGGCAGTCTCTCCTTTGGATTCCTGGGTTCAGCATACTATTCCAGCATTCACTCTCCCTGTCCAATCAGGAGGCCATAAAACAACAAATTACCTGCCACCCCAAACTCCCGTCCTAACAAGGACGGTCCACATCTAATGCAAGGTTGGACCCCTAGGCTGACCCTGTTACCGTCCCGACGCGTTTCGTCCACATTGACTCCTCAGGGGACATATTAGAAATACACCAGGTCCTCACTGCCAGCCCTCACATGCCACAGATGTCAAAGGAAGCTGGCTCGTACATAATGGGGTCTTTTAAACATGGCGCTAATGTGGCTCCTCCAATCAGGAGGGACATCTCACCTGATGTTTTAATTACATTAGTATTGTGTAGATAGTGATGTAATCCACTTAGTATTCGGCACATGTGGAGCAGCAATCCATGCTGCTCAGCGTGCGTTCCATCCCAAGAAAGAAACCGCCCATAACTGTCAATAGATAGAGATAATAGGAGGAGAGGAACATCTCCTCCCCCTCCACAATACGTCACCTCAATACGTCATCTGACCCATAATACACTGGCGTCCCACATAGAGGAAATCCCCAGCACGCAGAGACACGTGACTAGAGGGGAGGGGGTGGTTCTCCCTCTCCCACTCAGAGCAGCACCTCCTCCTGCGTCGCCCTGGTTTGCGTTCCACGAGCGTTCCACCCAGGGCACGCCCCCGGAAATGACCGCTCATGGGTGAGAGGAGGGCCCTACTCTATCTCCGTCAGAGGTTGCTTCTCCATATTCCGTCCCCCAAGCTTGCGCTCCACGAGCGTTCCACCAAGGGAACGCCCCCGGGAGCGCGTGTCCAGAAGGAGACATAATAATATCCGCCCCATTGAAACTCCATTAGCCAGGAGCCCAGTCACTCTTACATAATAGAGGAAAACACGCCCCCAAACCGGGGGCGAATAAGCAAAGGGGCGGATAGCCTTTTTTAACCCATCACAGAGTTCTCTCTGTCAGATCATAAGGCATATATTAGAAGGTCCGCATATTATTATCTTAGGCATCATGTCAACAATGCGAAGCAGCAGATCATTCCAAATATAAAGTCTCCAAACAAAAAGGAGGCCAAACCATCCCAAATGCTGCACACCAGTGGGTGAACCAGCCATACAGACATCACATACAGCTGGACAGCTACTCACTCCACACGGGCTGTATCATCATGAGATGGTGGCCTCACATATAGGGGACCTCACAATATCAATGGGAGACACCTTCCATCAGTAATATCACATAATGCAAGGGACGGCCAGTGAAAAGGAATCCTGGTTTAATGGGTACCTAGAGAATATATAAGGTGTATTCCAGGGGGTTTCTTGAGGGGAATTAAATGAACCAAGGAGATTATTATGTCCATATATTATGGGTTTCTTCATACCTCCAAATGGACCCCCTGCCACCGGCATAAAGGGTAAGTAATATTGATACTAGCACATGTAATGGAATACATCCTTGGCGTCAAAAATATTAATTCAATAAACACCACCGATTTCTCCATCAAAGTAAATTGGAGGATTAAATGGATCAGTTATTTGGCAGGGGGTACCATAGACACTAAATAAAACTATTAAACAACAGTTGCTCATTTAAGCCCCCCGGTGCGAGGGTCTCAAGTTTGAACATCCACCTCGTTTCCCTCTGAAGGACCAACCTGTCCCAGTCTCCTCCTCTTTTAGAATGCTAGAGTCTGGCTCACTGGTCAGGTTGGTGCACCGAGAAAAAAACAGCATATGATAAGGTAAGCTCGGGCACACAAAATGAAAGTCTGAGACAAAGTGATGCTGGTGAAACAGTCCGCTTATTTTTTATTTATTGTGGTGCAAAGGTCAAAAAATAATAGATGCAATTTTTTCTAACGTTTCGGCCCCTGTCTATAGGCCTTCGTCAGAGCAATCTACAATGAAATAATACAGAAAGAAAAAGAGATGTTCATAAAAGAATTATCATAATATTGCACATCTGCAGCATGTAGGATAAATGAGAACGGTTTACATGACATGCACCGAAAAATACATCTGGATATTCGAAACACATCATGAAACAGATAATTAATACATTCCATATGAGACATGTTAATTTTTCTTGATTGTACATTGTATCTAACAAGAGAGACAGACCACATAAAGGTAGAGTCGAGAACGTACCTATATGGTCAGAAGAATAGAAATGTAAAGTTCCCACAAAAAGGAGATCCAAATATAACAAATGAAATGCCTAAAAAATAGATACAAGTTTCATTACAGTGGAACCCGACATATATTACAAAGAGAAACTTATTTCCGGACAAGAGTGTGTTTCCCTGCATATTATAGCGGCGACGGAAAACAGAGGAGTAGCAACAGAGGCACAGGAACGAGGTCAGAGAATTATATAAGATGGTTAAAGGAAAGAGTAAGTAAAGTAGAAAAAGAAAAAAGAAAAAAGAAAAAGGAGAGACGGAAAAGGAGAGAAAAAGAGAGTAGAGAGATGGAAAAAATGCTCTGAAAAAAAGGAAACAAGATGTATCAGGATAAGACTACCTTTGCTGTTGATCAAATGTTGGTATGTCAAAAAACGGAGATCAGAACTCCTGCTCCAAAGGTAAGTATCAGTATTATGATATCCACTAGTCAGTGCTGTGATAAGAGATATATAACAAAAGTGGTTATATAATCAGATCCCGTTCTAAAGACAATCAATGATAGTACGAAAAATGTACGTACCCACAGGGTATCTTCTACTATAAGATCAATACCCGCCTCCAAATACACGGGTGAGAGGGTGTCCATGTGCTACAGCCTACCAGTATAAACATATATCAATGAATAGGTGTTTATCTGCAATGATGGACAACCATGTAATGATGTAAAAACCACAAACCGCAAAAGTGTGGGTTGGGATGGATCTACATAGGTCTGCTTATGGTACTGCACTCCAAGTAACCAAAATAACGAAAAAGGCTTGGTATAGCTGATGAATGTACTGTAGAAAAGATGTATCGACACAAAAATATAAATATCAAATGTGCACATCCAATGATCAAAGAAAAGGAGTCTCAAGTATTCAAAGGTAATACATACCGCCCAGAAAATGAGCTAATCGCACATAGGTAGCTACAAAAGTAGTCACCTGGAAGGTTATAATGCTACCATATACTGCAATGTCAAGCCTGCAAAGCGTATAAAAGGAAATATATCACAGACCAGCAGCATAAGAGAAAAAAAAGGGGAGAGCAAAGTCAATTCTACACACCTGATCAGCTGTTGAAAGATAAAGATGAAAAGTTTAAATAGGGCTCGTCACATGCCTGAAAGTAAAGGATAAGTGAGAGATGGAAATCTGCCAGCATGAATAAGAAGATAGTAAGAAGCCATAGACGTAACTGTACCTGAGGAACGAGAGAATCTCAAGAGTATAGGCTGTGACCGCTGTCTCCCAGTGGATCCCCGTGGTGCATAAAGTAATGGGTAGCCCGCCTTTTTATACAAATCAGACAGCTGTGCACACGAATTAGTGACGTCAGGATTAGCCGTGGTGCGTGCTGCCCATGCGTGGAGGAACCGAAGGGGCTCATCGGCGCATGCGCCTGCCGCATCCACAGACAGCCCATAAGTATGACAAGAAATGTGACGATAGCGGTGGGGCGGGACATCCGGTCTGTGAACCGCATCGTGGAACGCTCCATCGCCCATGCGCGGAAGGGCCCCTAGGCCGATCGGCGCATGCGCAAGTGGCGATTATCCGAAACATAGGGAAAAGGAGAAACGGGCCGGGCGCACGCGCAGACTGGCCGTGGTCCAGGACATGACCGCGCATGAGCGGGCTCACTTCTCCCCAGTGCATGAGACCGGCCGGGCATTCCGTGCAATCAATATGACATCTGTGATGTGTGATCATGCAACAGTCACTGCGCCTGAAACAGAAAAAAATGCTAGAATTAATAATTGAAAGGCGGTGAAATGACCAGATCAACACCAGTAAAGGACATGAAGAAAAATTGTAGGGTTAGAAGAAAACAAGACAGAAAAAGATAAAAAATAAAAAAGAATGTAGGAATGAAAACAACGAAGAGCAAGGGAAAAATAAAGAAGTTATTAGAAATGAAATGAAATGAGATCGAGAGCCAAGGAATAAAATGAAATCAAATGAAGAAAATGAGACATGAAATGAACAAGAAAAGAGAAATAAAGATAGAGATGAAAAATAAAGATAAAAAATAAATAAAAATAAAAATAAAAAAGTTAGGTAAAAAATAATAGAGACAAAAATTGGAAAATAAATCAGAAGTAGATATGTAAAACAAAAAAATGAAAAAATAAACAAATAAAGAAATACAATAAAAATAAATAATAAATAAATAAAAAATAAAAAGTCAAAAGATACAAAATCAAAACTAAAGAATACTAGAAATTAAAAGAACCATAAAAAGTGATGAATAATAACTAAATGACAAATAATAATGTAAAGGAATAATAATGAAGATGAAATATAGAAAAAGAGAAAAAGAAAAAAGAAGAAAATAGAAAGACTAAAAAGAAAAAAATAAAGAAAATAAAGAGAAAATAAAAGAAAAAATATTTAGACATCAGTGTCATATAGGACAAATATCCCGCTCGAAAAATATTCACTCTAGACAAAGACCTCGTATTCACGATTAAGACCCAATGGTTCTAATGTTTGTAGGGTGTATATCCAAAAGGCCTCCCGTTCTTTTAATTTCTGTATCCTGTTGCCACCTCTCCTAGGTTGTGCCACATGTTCAAGAACCTGGTATCTCAATTGTGCTATTGTGTGACCCATCTGATGGAAATGTGCTGGAATAGGTAAGAGTGTCTGCTTACACCTAATGGTTGATTTATGTTTACTAATGCGGTCCCGGATATGTTGGGTAGTCTCCCCAACATATCCGAGACCGCACGGACACTTAATTAGATACACGACGTATGATGAGTCACATGTATAAAAGCCCTTAATGTGAAAGATCCTGCCAGTTCGGGGGTGAGAGAAAGTATTCCCTTTGGTAATATTGGAGCACTGGATACAATGCAGACATGGGTAATTACCAGTGCGGGTCGTCGATAAAGTGGTTTGTCGCGCTGTTTTAGTCTGTGACCCAATGTCTGCTCGTACCAGTGTATCTCTCAAGTTCTTAGGGCGTTTGTTGCAAAAAAGGGGTTTATTCTGAAATTCAGGAATGCCAGGATAGGCCCTTGACAATAATGACCAGTGTTTAAGGATGGCACCCCTAATGTGTGCCTGAAAAGGATGATACGTTGCAACAAAAGTTGCTCGTGGGCCTTGTGCTGCATCCGTTCGTCTATGTGAAACCCCTGTAGTAGCAATCCGCCGTGGATACCCCCTTGCCATAAATTTCTCACCCATTTCTATTTCTCGTTTTATACGGATCTCAGGATCCGATACTATACGATTAACCCGCATTATTTGTGAAAGTGGTAACGCCTTTTTGATGTGGGCAGGATGTGCACTGGTATAATGCAGCAAACTATTCCTATCTGTTGGTTTAGTGTATAGGTCCGTAGAGATGACTCCCGTGGTAGATTTCAAGATGAGAACATCTAAGAAGTTCATTCTATGTTGGTCACAGTTCAGGGTAAACTTTAATTGCGGTAAACATTCATTGAGATCAGAATAGAACGTCTCTAATTGGGATCTATCTCCATGCCAAATCATAAAAATATCATCAATGTATCTGCGCCATGTAATCACATGCGCAGAATACATTGGATGAGTGTAGACAAAAGTTTCTTCAAAATGGGACATAAATATGTTGGCATAAGGTGGTGCTACATTTGATCCCATGGCAGTACCCTGTACCTGTACATAAAATTGATCCTGGAAGAGGAAGAAGTTATTGTGTAACACTATTGTCAAGAGATCTATCACAAACTTTTTCTGATGAGGGGATATATTCTCATGTCTATCCAGAAAAGAGGAAACCGCCTCAATCCCCTGTTGATGATTAATGCTTGTGTAGAGACTACTAACATCAAGCGTCACCAAGATATCGTCAGAAGAGATATTGTTAGTGGTTCTCAAAAAGTGCAGAAAGTCATTAGTGTCCTTAATGTATGAAGGGATAGATGGTATCAGAGGGTTTAGAATCCTCTCCAATGCAATGGCCAAAGGTGATAACACTGACTCCGTGGAAGCCACGATAGGGCGTCCTGGAGGATGGTTAAGGTTCTTGTGAATTTTTGGCAATGTGTAAAATACTGGAGTAATTGGAAAATCTTTCACAAGAAATTCTGATAGTTTCTTATCGATAGTTCCAAGTCCCAAATGTTCATCAATAAGATGTCTAATGAGTTCCCTAATCTTACTCGTAGGATCTCTTGGGATTGGTCTATATGTAGTGTTATCCTCCAATTGACCCAGTATCTCAGTGACATAATATTCTTTATCCATCACAACGATTGCTCCGCCCTTATCAGCAGGTTTGATTACCAATTTCTGGTTTGTTCTTAGACTATTAAGAGCCTGGGACTCTTCAGGTGTAAGATTATTACGGATATGCAAATCACCATTCTTAATTTCACTAATGACTTTCTTTGTATCTGTTGTGACAAAACCAATGAATGTCTCTACCGGATGGTGCGTCTTGGGGGGCTGGAAAGTACTAGGAAGTGTTAATTTAAGATCCTTAAGGCTGAATACATCCGGACTCATAGTAGGAGAAGTGGACTCACTAAGGTTTAGAGAGGAAAAGTGCGTTTTCAATCTAAGGGACCGGAAGAAGCGTCTGAGTTCCTGATCAAGGGTGAACTCATTAAAGGCTGGGGTGGGGCAAAAGGAGAGACCCTTCTGTAGTATGTTCGACTCTGTGGGTGAGAGGTGGTAGGATGAGATGTTGTACAGTATGTTAGTCCTACCTGGGAGCGAGTTGTCACCTTGTAGGGGGCCCCTTGATTTCCTTTTCCCCCTCCTCGTCTTTCTCTTTGAGGGCGACGAGGTCCTAAAAAAGAAGATGATGGCCCACGAGATAGACTATGATCGTTATCAGAGCTATTAGAACCAGAGTACGGTCCATAGTATGGCTGTCTGCGATCCTGAAGGTCATGGAAACGCCATTTATAAACGCGGTTCTTGGAGTAATCCTCCTGGTCCCGCATGAATTTAGATCTCTTGCGATCCTGTAACGTTTTCTTAAAGTCCGCAATCGAATCCTGTGTTCGTGTCTTCATGTTGTTCCACTCAGTGGACGAAAGAGTGTTACTTAATTGGTCCTCAATACTACGGATCCTTTCTTCCACATCTCGTAGTTCTTGTTGCAAAAAATCAATAGTCAGGATGATAATATCCATGGAACACTTATTCAGTATTCCCTCAAATTTGTCACAATATATAGCATTGTCGGCAAACAACGTGGGACGAAGGGGAACCCGTAAGCCGCGTGGTATTCTCTTAGTTTTATGATATTCCGCCAAAGTCGTAGAATGAAGTTCAAACGCCGTTTGCTTGCGGAGAATCTTCTCATAATCCCTGGATTTCGTCTCTTCTGCCGGGATAGATAAAAAAGTATTGGGAGTAGTGACTTTCGCCAATATGGTCGAAGTCTCTTCCTCATTAAATGAGAGTGTTGAAAAAGACATCATATACGTAATATGGATAGAAAAAATAGGAGCCCAGACTAAAATAACCAAATTTCAAAATGCTAGAGTCTGGCTCACTGGTCAGGTTGGTGCACCGAGAAAAAAACAGCATATGATAAGGTAAGCTCGGGCACACAAAATGAAAGTCTGAGACAAAGTGATGCTGGTGAAACAGTCCGCTTATTTTTTATTTATTGTGGTGCAAAGGTCAAAAAATAATAGATGCAATTTTTTCTAACGTTTCGGCCCCTGTCTATAGGCCTTCGTCAGAGCAATCTACAATGAAATAATACAGAAAGAAAAAGAGATGTTCATAAAAGAATTATCATAATATTGCACATCTGCAGCATGTAGGATAAATGAGAACGGTTTACATGACATGCACCGAAAAATACATCTGGATATTCGAAACACATCATGAAACAGATAATTAATACATTCCATATGAGACATGTTAATTTTTCTTGATTGTACATTGTATCTAACAAGAGAGACAGACCACATAAAGGTAGAGTCGAGAACGTACCTATATGGTCAGAAGAATAGAAATGTAAAGTTCCCACAAAAAGGAGATCCAAATATAACAAATGAAATGCCTAAAAAATAGATACAAGTTTCATTACAGTGGAACCCGACATATATTACAAAGAGAAACTTATTTCCGGACAAGAGTGTGTTTCCCTGCATATTATAGCGGCGACGGAAAACAGAGGAGTAGCAACAGAGGCACAGGAACGAGGTCAGATAATTATATAAGATGGTTAAAGGAAAGAGTAAGTAAAGTAGAAAAAGAAAAAAGAAAAAAGAAAAAGGAGAGACGGAAAAGGAGAGAAAAAGAGAGTAGAGAGATGGAAAAAATGCTCTGAAAAAAAGGAAACAAGATGTATCAGGATAAGACTACCTTTGCTGTTGATCAAATGTTGGTATGTCAAAAAACGGAGATCAGAACTCCTGCTCCAAAGGTAAGTATCAGTATTATGATATCCACTAGTCAGTGCTGTGATAAGAGATATATAACAAAAGTGGTTATATAATCAGATCCCGTTCTAAAGACAATCAATGATAGTACGAAAAATGTACGTACCCACAGGGTATCTTCTACTATAAGATCAATACCCGCCTCCAAATACACGGGTGAGAGGGTGTCCATGTGCTACAGCCTACCAGTATAAACATATATCAATGAATAGGTGTTTATCTGCAATGATGGACAACCATGTAATGATGTAAAAACCACAAACCGCAAAAGTGTGGGTTGGGATGGATCTACATAGGTCTGCTTATGGTACTGCACTCCAAGTAACCAAAATAACGAAAAAGGCTTGGTATAGCTGATGAATGTACTGTAGAAAAGATGTATCGACACAAAAATATAAATATCAAATGTGCACATCCAATGATCAAAGAAAAGGAGTCTCAAGTATTCAAAGGTAATACATACCGCCCAGAAAATGAGCTAATCGCACATAGGTAGCTACAAAAGTAGTCACCTGGAAGGTTATAATGCTACCATATACTGCAATGTCAAGCCTGCAAAGCGTATAAAAGGAAATATATCACAGACCAGCAGCATAAGAGAAAAAAAAGGGGAGAGCAAAGTCAATTTTATTTTTTACCTAACTTTTTTATTTTTATTTTTATTTGTATTTATTTTTTATCTTTATTTTTCATCTCTATCTTTATTTCTCTTTTCTTGTTCATTTCATGTCTCATTTTCTTCATTTGATTTCATTTTATTCCTTGGCTCTCGATCTCATTTCATTTAATTTCTAATAACTTCTTTATTTTTCCCTTGCTCTTCGTTGTTTTCATTCCTACATTCTTTTTTATTTTTTATCTTTTTCTCTCTTGTTTTCTTCTAACCCCACAATTTTTCTTCATGTCCTTTACTGGTGTTGATCTGGTCATTTCACCGCCTTTCAATTATTAATTCTAGCATTTTTTTCTGTTTCAGGCGCAGTGACTGTTGCATGATCACACATCACAGATGTCATATTGATTGCATGGAATGCCCGGCCGGTCTCATGCACTGGGGAGAAGTGAGCCCGCTCATGCGCGGTCATGTCCTGGACCATGGCCAGTCTGCGCGTGCGCCCGGCCCGTTTCTCCTTTTCCCTATGTTTCGGATAATCGCCACTTGCGCATGCGCCGATCGGCCTAGGGGCCCTTCCGCGCATGGGCTATGGAGCGTTCCACGATGCGGTTCACAGACCGGATGTCCCGCCCCACCGCTATCGTCACATTTCTTGTCATACTTATGGGCTGTCTGTGGATGCGGCAGGCGCATGCGCCGATGAGCCCCTTCGGTTCCTCCACGCATGGGCAGCACGCACCACGGCTAATCCTGACGTCACTAATTCGTGTGCACAGCTGTCTGATTTGTATAAAAAGGCGGGCTACCCATTACTTTATGCACCACGGGGATCCACTGGGAGACAGCGGTCACAGCCTATACTCTTGAGATTCTCTCGTTCCTCAGGTACAGTTACGTCTATGGCTTCTTACTATCTTCTTATTCATGCTGGCAGATTTCCATCTCTCACTTATCCTTTACTTTCAGGCATGTGACGAGCCCTATTTAAACTTTTCATCTTTATCTTTCAACAGCTGATCAGGTGTGTAGAATTGACTTTGCTCTCCCCTTTTTTTTCTCTTATGCTGCTGGTCTGTGATATATTTCCTTTTATATGCTTTGCAGGCTTGACATTGCAGTATATGGTAGCATTATAACCTTCCAGGTGACTACTTTTGTAGCTACCTATGTGCGATTAGCTCATTTTCTGGGCGGTATGTATTACCTTTGAATACTTGAGACTCCTTTTCTTTGATCATTGGATGTGCACATTTGATATTTATATTTTTGTGTCGATACATCTTTTCTACAGTACATTCATCAGCTATACCAAGCCTTTTTCGTTATTTTGGTTACTTGGAGTGCAGTACCATAAGCAGACCTATGTAGATCCATCCCAACCCACACTTTTGCGGTTTGTGGTTTTTACATCATTACATGGTTGTCCATCATTGCAGATAAACACCTATTCATTGATATATGTTTATACTGGTAGGCTGTAGCACATGGACACCCTCTCACCCGTGTATTTGGAGGCGGGTATTGATCTTATAGTAGAAGATACCCTGTGGGTACGTACATTTTTCGTACTATCATTGATTGTCTTTAGAACGGGATCTGATTATATAACCACTTTTGTTATATATCTCTTATCACAGCACTGACTAGTGGATATCATAATACTGATACTTACCTTTGGAGCAGGAGTTCTGATCTCCGTTTTTTGACATACCAACATTTGATCAACAGCAAAGGTAGTCTTATCCTGATACATCTTGTTTCCTTTTTTTCAGAGCATTTTTTCCATCTCTCTACTCTCTTTTTCTCTCCTTTTCCGTCTCTCCTTTTTCTTTTTTCTTTTTTCTTTTTTCTTTTTCTACTTTACTTACTCTTTCCTTTAACCATCTTATATAATTCTCTGACCTCGTTCCTGTGCCTCTGTTGCTACTCCTATGTTTTCCGTCGCCGCTATAATATGCAGGGAAGCACACTCTTGTCCGGAAATAAGTTTCTCTTTGTAATATATGTCGGGTTCCACTGTAATGAAACTTGTATCTATTTTTTAGGCATTTCATTTGTTATATTTGGATCTCCTTTTTGTGGGAACTTTACATTTCTATTCTTCTGACCATATAGGTACGTTCTCGACTCTACCTTTATGTGGTCTGTCTCTCTTGTTAGATACAATGTACAATCAAGAAAAATTAACATGTCTCATATGGAATGTATTAATTATCTGTTTCATGATGTGTTTCGAATATCCAGATGTATTTTTCGGTGCATGTCATGTAAACCGTTCTCATTTATCCTACATGCTGCAGATGTGCAATATTATGATAATTCTTTTATGAACATCTCTTTTTCTTTCTGTATTATTTCATTGTAGATTGCTCTGACGAAGGCCTATAGACAGGGGCCGAAACGTTAGAAAAAATTGCATCTATTATTTTTTGACCTTTGCACCACAATAAATAAAAAATAAGCGGACTGTTTCACCAGCATCACTTTGTCTCAGACTTTCATTTTGTGTGCCCGAGCTTACCTTATCATATGCTGTTTTTTTCTCGGTGCACCAACCTGACCAGTGAGCCAGACTCTAGCATTTTGAAATTTGGTTATTTTAGTCTGGGCTCCTATTTTTTCTATCCATATTACGTATATGATGTCTTTTTCAACACTCTCATTTAATGAGGAAGAGACTTCGACCATATTGGCGAAAGTCACTACTCCCAATACTTTTTTATCTATCCCGGCAGAAGAGACGAAATCCAGGGATTATGAGAAGATTCTCCGCAAGCAAACGGCGTTTGAACTTCATTCTACGACTTTGGCGGAATATCATAAAACTAAGAGAATACCACGCGGCTTACGGGTTCCCCTTCGTCCCACGTTGTTTGCCGACAATGCTATATATTGTGACAAATTTGAGGGAATACTGAATAAGTGTTCCATGGATATTATCATCCTGACTATTGATTTTTTGCAACAAGAACTACGAGATGTGGAAGAAAGGATCCGTAGTATTGAGGACCAATTAAGTAACACTCTTTCGTCCACTGAGTGGAACAACATGAAGACACGAACACAGGATTCGATTGCGGACTTTAAGAAAACGTTACAGGATCGCAAGAGATCTAAATTCATGCGGGACCAGGAGGATTACTCCAAGAACCGCGTTTATAAATGGCGTTTCCAGGACCTTCAGGATCGCAGACAGCCATACTATGGACCGTACTCTGGTTCTAATAGCTCTGATAGCGATCATAGTCTATCTCGTGGGCCATCATCTTCTTTTTTAGGACCTCGTCGCCCTCAAAGAGAAAGACGAGGAGGGGGAAAAGGAAATCAAGGGGCCCCCTACAAGGTGACAACTCGCTCCCAGGTAGGACTAACATACTGTACAACATCTCATCCTACCACCTCTCACCCACAGAGTCGAACATACTACAGAAGGGTCTCTCCTTTTGCCCCACCCCAGCCTTTAATGAGTTCACCCTTGATCAGGAACTCAGACGCTTCTTCCGGTCCCTTAGATTGAAAACGCACTTTTCCTCTCTAAACCTTAGTGAGTCCACTTCTCCTACTATGAGTCCGGATGTATTCAGCCTTAAGGATCTTAAATTAACACTTCCTAGTACTTTCCAGCCCCCCAAGACGCACCATCCGGTAGAGACATTCATTGGTTTTGTCACAACAGATACAAAGAAAGTCATTAGTGAAATTAAGAATGGTGATTTGCATATCCGTAATAATCTTACACCTGAAGAGTCCCAGGCTCTTAATAGTCTAAGAACAAACCAGAAATTGGTAATCAAACCTGCTGATAAGGGCGGAGCAATCGTTGTGATGGATAAAGAATATTATGTCACTGAGATACTGGGTCAATTGGAGGATAACACTACATATAGACCAATCCCAAGAGATCCTACGAGTAAGATTAGGGAACTCATTAGACATCTTATTGATGAACATTTGGGACTTGGAACTATCGATAAGAAACTATCAGAATTTCTTGTGAAAGATTTTCCAATTACTCCAGTATTTTACACATTGCCAAAAATTCACAAGAACCTTAACCATCCTCCAGGACGCCCTATCGTGGCTTCCACGGAGTCAGTGTTATCACCTTTGGCCATTGCATTGGAGAGGATTCTAAACCCTCTGATACCATCTATCCCTTCATACATTAAGGACACTAATGACTTTCTGCACTTTTTGAGAACCACTAACAATATCTCTTCTGACGATATCTTGGTGACGCTTGATGTTAGTAGTCTCTACACAAGCATTAATCATCAACAGGGGATTGAGGCGGTTTCCTCTTTTCTGGATAGACATGAGAATATATCCCCTCATCAGAAAAAGTTTGTGATAGATCTCTTGACAATAGTGTTACACAATAACTTCTTCCTCTTCCAGGATCAATTTTATGTACAGGTACAGGGTACTGCCATGGGATCAAATGTAGCACCACCTTATGCCAACATATTTATGTCCCATTTTGAAGAAACTTTTGTCTACACTCATCCAATGTATTCTGCGCATGTGATTACATGGCGCAGATACATTGATGATATTTTTATGATTTGGCATGGAGATAGATCCCAATTAGAGACGTTCTATTCTGATCTCAATGAATGTTTACCGCAATTAAAGTTTACCCTGAACTGTGACCAACATAGAATGAACTTCTTAGATGTTCTCATCTTGAAATCTACCACGGGAGTCATCTCTACGGACCTATACACTAAACCAACAGATAGGAATAGTTTGCTGCATTATACCAGTGCACATCCTGCCCACATCAAAAAGGCGTTACCACTTTCACAAATAATGCGGGTTAATCGTATAGTATCGGATCCTGAGATCCGTATAAAACGTGAAATAGAAATGGGTGAGAAATTTATGGCAAGGGGGTATCCACGGCGGATTGCTACTACAGGGGTTTCACATAGACGAACGGATGCAGCACAAGGCCCACGAGCAACTTTTGTTGCAACGTATCATCCTTTTCAGGCACACATTAGGGGTGCCATCCTTAAACACTGGTCATTATTGTCAAGGGCCTATCCTGGCATTCCTGAATTTCAGAATAAACCCCTTTTTTGCAACAAACGCCCTAAGAACTTGAGAGATACACTGGTACGAGCAGACATTGGGTCACAGACTAAAACAGCGCGACAAACCACTTTATCGACGACCCGCACTGGTAATTACCCATGTCTGCATTGTATCCAGTGCTCCAATATTACCAAAGGGAATACTTTCTCTCACCCCCGAACTGGCAGGATCTTTCACATTAAGGGCTTTTATACATGTGACTCATCATACGTCGTGTATCTAATTAAGTGTCCGTGCGGTCTCGGATATGTTGGGGAGACTACCCAACATATCCGGGACCGCATTAGTAAACATAAATCAACCATTAGGTGTAAGCAGACACTCTTACCTATTCCAGCACATTTCCATCAGATGGGTCACACAATAGCACAATTGAGATACCAGGTTCTTGAACATGTGGCACAACCTAGGAGAGGTGGCAACAGGATACAGAAATTAAAAGAACGGGAGGCCTTTTGGATATACACCCTACAAACATTAGAACCATTGGGTCTTAATCGTGAATACGAGGTCTTTGTCTAGAGTGAATATTTTTCGAACGGGATATTTGTCCTATATGACACTGATGTCTAAATATTTTTTCTTTTATTTTCTCTTTATTTTCTTTATTTTTTTCTTTTTAGTCTTTCTATTTTCTTCTTTTTTCTTTTTCTCTTTTTCTATATTTCATCTTCATTATTATTCCTTTACATTATTATTTGTCATTTAGTTATTATTCATCACTTTTTATGGTTCTTTTAATTTCTAGTATTCTTTAGTTTTGATTTTGTATCTTTTGACTTTTTATTTTTTATTTATTTATTATTTATTTTTATTGTATTTCTTTATTTGTTTATTTTTTCATTTTTTTATTTTTTTGTTTTACATATCTACTTCTGATTTATTTTCCAATTTTTGTCTCTATTATTTTTTACCTAACTTTTTTATTTTTATTTTTATTTATTTTTTATCTTTATTTTTCATCTCTATCTTTATTTCTCTTTTCTTGTTCATTTCATGTCTCATTTTCTTCATTTGATTTCATTTTATTCCTTGGCTCTCGATCTCATTTCATTTCATTTCTAATAACTTCTTTATTTTTCCCTTGCTCTTCGTTGTTTTCATTCCTACATTCTTTTTTATTTTTTATCTTTTTCTCTCTTGTTTTCTTCTAACCCTACAATTTTTCTTCATGTCCTTTACTGGTGTTGATCTGGTCATTTCACCGCCTTTCAATTATTAATTCTAGCATTTTTTTCTGTTTCAGGCGCAGTGACTGTTGCATGATCACACATCACAGATGTCATATTGATTGCACGGAATGCCCGGCCGGTCTCATGCACTGGGGAGAAGTGAGCCCGCTCATGCGCGGTCATGTCCTGGACCACGGCCAGTCTGCGCGTGCGCCCAGCCCGTTTCTCCTTTTCCCTATGTTTCGGATAATCGCCACTTGCGCATGCGCCGATCGGCCTAGGGGCCCTTCCGCGCATGGGCGATGGAGCGTTCCACGATGCGGTACACAGACCGGATGTCCCGCCCCACCGCTATCGTCACATTTCTTGTCATACTTATGGGCTGTCTGTGGATGCGGCAGGCGCATGCGCCGATGAGCCCCTTCGGTTCCTCCACGCATGGGCAGCACGCACCACGGCTAATCCTGACGTCACTAATTCGTGTGCACAGCTGTCTGATTTGTATAAAAAGGCGGGCTACCCATTACTTTATGCACCACGGGGATCCACTGGGAGACAGCGGTCACAGCCTATACTCTTGAGATTCTCTCGTTCCTCAGGTACAGTTACGTCTATGGCTTCTTACTATCTTCTTATTCATGCTGGCAGATTTCCATCTCTCACTTATCCTTTACTTTCAGGCATGTGACGAGCCCTATTTAAACTTTTCATCTTTATCTTTCAACAGCTGATCAGGTGTGTAGAATTGACCTTGCTCTCCCCTTTTTTTTCTCTTATGCTGCTGGTCTGTGATATATTTCCTTTTATACGCTTTGCAGGCTTGACATTGCAGTATATGGTAGCATTATAACCTTCCAGGTGACTACTTTTGTAGCTACCTATGTGCGATTAGCTCATTTTCTGGGCGGTATGTATTACCTTTGAATACTTGAGACTCCTTTTCTTTGATCATTGGATGTGCACATTTGATATTTATATTTTTGTGTCGATACATCTTTTCTACAGTACATTCATCAGCTATACCAAGCCTTTTTCGTTATTTTGGTTACTTGGAGTGCAGTACCATAAGCAGACCTATGTAGATCCATCCCAACCCACACTTTTGCGGTTTGTGGTTTTTACATCATTACATGGTTGTCCATCATTGCAGATAAACACCTATTCATTGATATATGTTTATACTGGTAGGCTGTAGCACATGGACACCCTCTCACCCGTGTATTTGGAGGCGGGTATTGATCTTATAGTAGAAGATACCCTGTGGGTACGTACATTTTTCGTACTATCATTGATTGTCTTTAGAACGGGATCTGATTATATAACCACTTTTGTTATATATCTCTTATCACAGCACTGACTAGTGGATATCATAATACTGATACTTACCTTTGGAGCAGGAGTTCTGATCTCCGTTTTTTGACATACCAACATTTGATCAACAGCAAAGGTAGTCTTATCCTGATACATCTTGTTTCCTTTTTTTCAGAGCATTTTTTCCATCTCTCTACTCTCTTTTTCTCTCCTTTTCCGTCTCTCCTTTTTCTTTTTTCTTTTTTCTTTTTTCTTTTTCTACTTTACTTACTCTTTCCTTTAACCATCTTATATAATTCTCTGACCTCGTTCCTGTGCCTCTGTTGCTACTCCTCTGTTTTCCGTCGCCGCTATAATATGCAGGGAAACACACTCTTATCCGGAAATAAGTTTCTCTTTGTAATATATGTCGGGTTCCACTGTAATGAAACTTGTATCTATTTTTTAGGCATTTCATTTGTTATATTTGGATCTCCTTTTTGTGGGAACTTTACATTTCTATTCTTCTGACCATATAGGTACGTTCTCGACTCTACCTTTATGTGGTCTGTCTCTCTTGTTAGATACAATGTACAATCAAGAAAAATTAACATGTCTCATATGGAATGTATTAATTATCTGTTTCATGATGTGTTTCGAATATCCAGATGTATTTTTCGGTGCATGTCATGTAAACCGTTCTCATTTATCCTACATGCTGCAGATGTGCAATATTATGATAATTCTTTTATGAACATCTCTTTTTCTTTCTGTATTATTTCATTGTAGATTGCTCTGACGAAGGCCTATAGACAGGGGCCGAAACGTTAGAAAAAATTGCATCTATTATTTTTTGACCTTTGCACCACAATAAATAAAAAATAAGCGGACTGTTTCACCAGCATCACTTTGTCTCAGACTTTCATTTTGTGTGCCCGAGCTTACCTTATCATATCCTCCTCTTTTAGGTCTCAGGACCTTGTCAATCCCAGTAAATCTCAGTACCTTAGAATCACCCCCATGTTTTTCAACGACATGTCGGGACACGGCCGTGTCCCTCCGATGTTCCACGTCGCCTAGGTGTTCACCTATTCTCCTTCTAAATTCACGGATGGTTTTTCCAATGTACTCAAGTCCACACACACAGTCGATCTTATATATGACTCCCTGCGTACGGCAGTTGATGAAATGTCTTATAGCATATTCCCTAGAGGTCACATTACTCCTAAAGGTCTTAGTGACCTGTATAACCGGGCATGCAATGCATCCTGAGCATTTAAAGCAACCCTTAATTTCCTTGGTACCCTTGACTAGCCAATTGTCCTCAATTGATCGCATAAAATGGCTATGAACCAAGCGGTCTGCCAAGGATCTACCCTTCCTGTAAGTAATCTGGGGTTGCTTAGACAAAATTGGGCATAATTCTCTGTCCATCCTCAAAATCGACCAGTACTTATTGAAAATGCGACGTACACCATCAGCACCGTTGTCAAAGGTGGTGATAAATCTATTAGATCCATCCCGGACATCTACTTTCTTTTTGGTGATCAATAATTCCGATCTTGGTCTTTCCCTCGCCTCCTTAAATGCCTTATTGATAACCGTCTTGGGGTAACCCCTCTCCCGAAATTTGTCTCCTAAATCACTAGCTTGAGCTCGGAAGTCACCCTCCTTGGAGCAATTCCTTCTTAATCGAAGGAATTGCCCCTTCGGGATCCCCCGTTTTAGATGTTCAGGGTGACAACTGTCCCACCGGAGCAGAGAGTTTGATGCTGTGGGTTTGTAGTAGGTACGGGTGTGAAGGCCCCCCTCAGCATCTCTCTGGATCAAAATATCAAGAAAGGGTAATGTGCCCCCCTCCTCCAAAACCGAGGTGAACCTCAGACCAATGTTGTTATTGTCCAGACCCGCTACATATTTCGACAGATCCTCTCTGGGTCCATTCCAGACAACCAGAATGTCGTCTATGTAGCGGGTCCAAATTTCAAAATGACGTGTTATCTCTTCCGTTTCCTGTATAAAGATCATAGTCTCCTCCCACCAGCCCAGGAGCAAGTTGGCATACGAGGGGGCACAGGGGCTCCCCATCGCGGTGCCCCTGAGCTGGTGGTAGAAACGGCCGTCAAAGAGAAATACATTCCTGGTCAAGCAAAAATTAAGGAGCTTTAAGACAAATTCATTGTGCTGTCGGTATTGCGTCCCCCTGGTCGAGAGGAAATATCTCACCGCCTCCATTCCCTTGTTATGTGGGATGGAGGAATAGAGGGCCTCAACATCTATGCTGCCCAAGGTGGTATTGGTCTGTATGGTGATGCCCTCTAGCTTGCGCAGGAGGTCTGGTGTGTCCTGTACATGAGACTTTAAGGCTAAAACGAAGGGTCTCAAGACGCGATCCAAATAGATGCCACAATTTTGGGTAAGGCTATTGATGCCAGAGACAATTGGTCTCCCTCTCAGGGGATCCAACCCTTTGTGCACCTTTGGGAGGCAATAAAAGGTTGCCATGACAGGATTTTTCTGGTACAAAAAATCATATTCAGACCTGTCAATGACCTCCAAGGCCAATCCCTCCTCGAGAATTATCCTTAATTCCTCCATGTACACCTTGGTTGGATTCCCTGAGAGTACCTCATACGTTTCACGATCATTCAATAGATCAACACAGAGATCAACATATTTATCTGTATCCATGACGACCACGTTGCCGCCCTTATCAGAGGGCTTTATGACAACGTGGTCGTCATTCTCCAGATCCATCAAGGCCTGTGTCTCCAACCTGTCCAAATTATATTTAACAAAGACACCAGTCCCCGCTAGATCCTTCAATTCCTTAGTTACCAGCTCTTCAAAAACATCTATTACAGATACGTCTGACATTGCTGGTGGATTCTTAGAACTTTTATTTTTAAGGTTCGTAAAAGGACCCCGGCCCCCTAAATTAGGGTTTTCCATCTCCAGACTAGTTAAAAGTCTAATGTCTTGAAGGAGATCAGCCGGAATATCAAGGTCCTGACAGACCCTAGCGTCCTGTTTGAGAAAGTGTTTTCTCCACCTTAACTTCCTAAGGAAGAGATGAAGGTCCTTAATGGACTCAAACAGGTCAAAGTTCGACGTTGGCACAAATGATAAACCTCTTTTGAGAAGATCTATTTCGGCAGGACTGAGTGTCTTTTTGGACAGGTTGATAACCTCTATATTGGATGTCATTTGCCCCTGTGAAACTGACGGTTCCTGAGAAAATGGGGTTCAAAAGAATGGGGGGGGGTGAATAATCCGATCTACCCCCTGGTCTATAACCTCCTCTTCCCCTTCCTCGACCCCTATTTTTGTTTTTCTTGGACCTCCTGAATCCCTCGGTGTCAGAGGTCTCAGTGTCGGTGGACGAAGGTACTATAGGTGGAATATCCACTGGTGGTTGGTTATTAATAACCTGGTAGGCTCGGTTATCCTTGAAGTCTAGAACGTCCCTGTTATATTGTTTATGCTTACGTTCTTTCAGGTGGTATTGGAACCGTTCCAGACTATCCTGTAACTTTTTTTCTTTACTGGCAAAGTCTGGCTCACTAGAATATTTTTTAGTGATCTCTATAAATTCTTGAAGTTTATTATTCAACTGAGAAAGAGTGGCCTTCTCCTCCTCCAGCATAATCTGCATAAGTTTCAAGGAACTATTAGTGGCCTCTCTTTCCCAGTTGGCAACAAATGATGTACTCCTGTAGCGTGGTCCAACTGAAAGCTGGATCCTTAAACCTCTTGGGACGATTCCTGCCCTAATATAGCTCTCCAATGATTGAACCTCCCACCAGGAGACAATCTGGTCCCTATATATCTGGGTTAACTCGTTAAAGGCTGCCCCATAAGATGGTATATACCTTTTCTGAGTAAACTCTTTATCTGAAAAGACATTCCTAGCTTCGACCAACCATTCATCAGTATTTAGGCCCGTGGATAGAAACCCTGCCATAACTATGTTAAGTAGGTAATACAGCAATCCCAATTGATAGGTATAGTTAAGAGCATTAAAATAAATCCTTTATTAATTATTCTAAAAGAGGAAACCACTCCCTCGAATAAATTCTCAATTCACAAAGCCTTCACCATGTGTAATCAGTGCGTGCCCATTTCATGCCGCTTTTAGAACATCATGGTGGAGGCCACTAGTTCAAAAACAACTAAATAAACCAACATAATAAACAAACACAATATGTTTATACCAGATATGGATTTTTGGTCCAATTTGATAGAATAAACTAAGGCATAAAAACTAAATAAACCTAACAAAAATTCATCATGTTCTTATGATGGTACTGACAGCGGTCAGATACCGCAATTAATTATACATGTTAGGCATATAGCCGAATTGGTTCAAAGACAATAAACACACTAGTTCAAAAACAACTAAATAAACCAACATAAAAAACAAACACAATATATTTATGCCAGATATGGATTTTTGGTCCAATTTGATAGAAAAAACTAAGGCATAAAAACTGAATATACCTAACAAAAATTCATCATGTTCTTATATATGGTACTGACAGTGGTCAGATATCACAATTAGATATACATGTTAGGCATATAGCCGAATTGGTTCAAAAACAAATGAACATACCAACATAATAAACAAACACAAGATGATTATGCCAGAGCACGGACAATGGTCCGACTTGATAGAAAAACTAAGGCATAAAAACTAAATATACCTAACAAAAAATTGCATCACTTATTATATGATACTGACAGCGGTCAGATACCACACTTATAGACATATGTTAGGCATATAGCAGGAATGATCTCACCAAATCCTTCCACAGATAGGGGGCAGGCAGTCTCTCCTTTGGATTCCTGGGTTCAGCATACTATTCCAGCATTCACTCTCCCTGTCCAATCAGGAGGCCATAAAACAACAAATTACCTGCCACCCCAAACTCCCGTCCTAACAAGGACGGTCCACATCTAATGCAAGGTTGGACCCCTAGGCTGACCCTGTTACCGTCCCGACGCCTTTCGTCCACATTGACTCCTCAGGGGACATATTAGAAATACACCAGGTCCTCACTGCCAGCCCTCACATGCCACAGATGTCAAAGGAAGCTGGCTCGTACATAATGGGGTCTTTTAAACATGGCGCTAATGTGGCTCCTCCAATCAGGAGGGACATCTCACCTGATGTTTTAATTACATTAGTATTGTGTAGATAGTGTCACGGCCGGGCGGTCGGGCCGACCCAGGAGGTGGATCCACTGGACCGAACTCTTAAGATGGTGGTAGGGAGTCCGGCAGCTGAAGCACTGATGGGCAGCAGAACAGTCCGTGCAAGTGAAGGCAGCGGAGGAGTCCCTGGGACCACGGTGTCACAGATGGTAGTCCTGGTGACGTAGCTCAGGTTCGGAAGCCGAGATGATATCAGGCGGGGTCCGGAACCTCAGGAGCGAGATGACGGGTCACCGCAGGGATCCGAGATGGTACGGACTGTCAGATGGCAGACGGACAGTGTGCGGGGTTCAGGATACGGCAGACGGGATGGCGAGGCAGGTACGGCTCTACAAAGAGAGATAGGTGAGTACAGGCACATAAACACCAGGAGACCTGACTCCTAGCTCAGGGAACACGAAGATCAGGCCCCGCCCCCTTGGACACTAACCCTCTTTATACCCAGTACCTGTTCCACCTCATTTCCTGTTAATGGACGCTGGCCCTTTAAGAAAGGGTCAGTGACCGCGCGCGCGCCCTAACGCGCATGCGCGCCGCCCGGGTGCCAGAAGCCAGGGAAGGAGGCTGAGGGGAGGACGCAGGGGAGCCGGCCAGGTCCTGGGAAGCCGTCGGGCGCCGGGATCGGGGACCCGGGGGCCTGGGACGGACGGAATCCGGGGGCTGAGGAGCGGGCAGCGTGGCAGGTGAGCCGGGGAGCGGGGGTGAGGACCCGGGGAGCGTGACAGTACCCCCCCCCCCCCACGCCCCCCACCCCGCAACCGGGACATGAAGGCACGGATAAGAGGAGTGCCCACGTTCTCCCTGGGCTCCCAAGACCTATCCTCAGGACCATACCCCTCCCAGTCCACCAGGAAGAACTGCCGACCTCGTACGGTCTTCATGGCCACGATATCCCTTACCGCATAGATGTCGTCATCGGCAATAGGTGGAGGGGCCGGACTGGCAGCATTGGAGAAGGGACCAAGGACAACCGGCTTGAGCAGGGAGACGTGGAATGAGTTAGGTATCCTCATCGTGGCCGGGAGCTGTAGCTTGTAGGAAACCTCATTGATCTTGCTGAGGACCTTAAACGGCCCAATGTAGCGAGGACCCAGCTTGTATGACGGTATCTTCAGGCGGACGTACTGGGAAGCAAGCCAGACGAGGTCTCCAGGAGAGAAACACGGAGGGTCTAGACGCCTTTTGTCAGCGTGTTTCTTCATCCGCTGGGAAGCGCGTCCAAGGGACGCCTTGACAGAGTCCCAAATGGTAGCGAAGTCACGGGCTACAGTATCAGCCGCAGGGACATCCGAAGAAGGAGATATAGGCAATGGAACGGAGGGCTGAAGTCCGTAAACGACATGGAAGGGAGATTTGGAGGACGACTCACTGATGTGGTGGTTATGTGAGAACTCAGCCCAAGGCAGAAGCGTGGACCAGTCGTCGTGATGGGTGTTGACATAGTGACGTAAGAAGGATGTCAAGATTTGATTGACCCTCTCCACTTGGCCATTAGACTGAGGATGGTATGCGGAAGAAAAGTCCAGAGTTACTCCCAGGTGTTTGCAGAGCGCCCTCCAGAAGCGGGAGGTGAACTGAGTTCCTCTGTCGGACACGATGTGGGATGGAAAGCCATGCAAGCGGAAGATGTGATGGATATAGGCTTCCGCGAGTTCCTGAGCAGAGGGCAGTCCAGCCATGGGGATGAAGTGGGCCATTTTGGAGAACCGGTCCACCACGACCCATATGACTGTGTGTCCAGAGGATAATGGCAAGTCCGTAATAAAGTCCATCGCAATGTGTTGCCAGGGAACTGAGGGTATCGGTAGAGGCAGAAGACGGCCATAGGGCAGGTGTTTGGGCGTCTTGTTCCTGGCACAAGAGGAGCAGGCAGAGACAAAGGCGGCGACGTCAGTGCGAAGGGATGGCCACCAGTAATGGCGTACAATCGCACCCCATGTTCTCTTCTGGCCTGCATGGCCGGCTGTTTTTGAGGCATGACCCCAGTGTAACACTTTTTGCCTGTCGGTCTCCGAGACATAGGTCTTCTCGGGTGGTATTTGGGCCAGAGTGACGGGAGCCACCGGAACAATCTTGCTAGGAGGGATGATAGGTTGGGTAGTCTCTTCCTCCTGCTCCATGGACATGAGGGACCTAGACAAGGCATCGGCGCGTACATTCTTGTCCGCGGGTCGGAAGTGGAGCTGGAAGTCAAACCTGGCAAAGAATAAGGACCACCTGGCTTGCCGCGGGTTCAGTCGCTGAGCGGACCGCAGGTATTCCAGGTTCTTGTGGTCCGTGTAGATGGTCACGGGGTACACTGCTCCTTCCAGGAGGTAGCGCCACTCCTCCAGAGCTAGTTTGACCGCCAATAATTCTCGGTCACCGATGGTGTAATTCCGTTCTGGTGCTGAGAAGCTCTTAGAAAAGAAACCGCAAGTCACCATCTTCCCGGAGGAGGAGTTTTGCATGAGCACTGCTCCGGCTCCTGAGGAGGAGGCATCCACCTCCAAGGTGAACTGGCGGTTTAACTCCGGTCGGTGGAGTACAGGAGAGGAGGCGAAAGCTCGCTTCAAAGAGCAAAACGCGGCGTCGGCCGCAGGTGACCAGTCCTTTGGTTTAGCCTCCTTTTTGGTCAAAGCGGAGAGAGGGGCAGTCAGGGCGGAGAAGTGCGGGATAAACTGGCGGTAGTAGTTGGCGAATCCCAGGAACCGTTGGATTGCCTTCAGTCCCGAAGGAGGAGGCCAGTTGAGTATGGAGGAGACCTTCTTTGGATCCATCTGCAACCCAGTACCCGAGATGATGTATCCCAGGAAAGGGAGAGAAGACTGCTCAAAGACGCACTTCTCATATTTGGCGTAGAGACGATTCTCTCTCAGTCTTTGTAGGACCAGCTTTACGTTCTCTCTGTGGGTCTGGAGGTCCGGAGAGAAGACAAGGATGTCATCCAGATAAACTACTACACAGAGGTAGAGGAGGTCCCGGAATATGTCGTTCACCAGTTCTTGGAATACGGCAGGAGCGTTACACAGACCGAAGGGCATCACGCAGTATTCGTAGTGCCCGTCGCGAGTATTAAATGCGGTCTTCCATTCGTCCCCAGAGCGGATACGAACTAGGTTGTAGGCACCCCGAAGATCCAGTTTGGTGAACACACGGGCTCCTCTGAGCCGGTCGAACAATTCGGGGATGAGCGGTAGGGGGTACTTGTTTTTTATGGTGATCTGATTCAAGCCCCGGTAGTCAATGCATGGGCGTAGGTCACCCTCTTTCTTCTTAACGAAGAAGAAGCCTGCTCCCGCAGGAGAGGAGGATCTCCGGATGAATCCCTTTGCCAGGCTTTCCGTGATGTATGTGGACATGGCCCTGGTTTCCGCTGGAGACAACGGATATATCCGTCCTCGAGGTGGTGTTGTTCCTGGGAGCAGGTCGATGGCGCAATCGTAGGGACGGTGTGGCGGAAGTACCTCAGACTCCTTTTTGTCAAAAACGTCCGCGAAGGACCAATAGGCCGAGGGCAGTTCCGGTAGGTTCTCTGGAGCCGGGGGACGTCGGATTGGTTGTAGGGACTTTAGACATCTCTCATGACAGGCAGAGCCCCAACGAGTGATTTCGCCAGTACCCCAGCTGACTGATGGTTCGTGTGTCCGCAACCAAGGAAGTCCCAGCAGGATTTGATGGGACATGTGTGGAAGGACGTAGAGAGCGATGTTCTCGGTGTGCAGAGCACCTATACGCAATTCCACCGGCTTGGTGATCCAGGAGATGGTATCAGAGAGGGGTCTCCCATCCACCGAGGCAATCATTAGGGGCTTATCGAGTGGAGTAACAGGCAGCTGGTACTTGTCCACCGTGGCCTGCTGGATAAAATTGCCTGCTGCTCCGGAGTCGAGGTATGCCTCAGCCGTGAAGCGCGTCTCTCCTGTTGACACTTGTACCGTCCACATAACTGGGTCTGAGAGAGTCCCAGCACCTAGGGTGGCCTCTCCTACCAACCCTAGGCTTTGGAGTTTCCCGGCCTTTCCGGACAGGAGCGTAAGAGATGTGTGCCCTCTCCGCAGTAAAAGCAGAGGCCTTTGGCGAGCCGCTCTGCTCTACGTTGGTCAGACTGTCGTACTCGGTCAACCTGCATGGGCTCGTGGACAGGAATCCCAGCTGTTGAAGAGTGAGGCACAGAGGACTTCTGTGGAGGAGGGGAGTGCCGTACTGCACGTCTCTCACGATACAGCTCTTTGGAGCGTTCCTGGAAACGAATGTCCACTCGAGTGGCTAGGGCAATCAGGGCATCTAGGGTGGAGGGCACGTCACGACCCGCCAACTCATCCTTGATGCGACTCGAGAGTCCTTCCCAGAAGGCGGCTGTCAGGGCCTCATTATTCCACCCGAGTTCAGAAGCCAAAGTACGGAAACGGATGGCATATTGACCCACCGTCAGTGTTCCTTGACGTAGGCGGAGGAGGGATGAAGCAGACGCAGAGGCGCGTCCCGGCTCGTCGAAGGTGCTGCGAAAGGCCTGCAGGAACTCTTGAAGGTTCTTGGTCATGGGGTCCTCCTTCTCCCACAAGGGGTTCATCCACGCCAGCGCCTCGCCCTCCAGATGAGACATTATAAAGGCGACCTTGGCTTGGTCAGAGGCGAACAGATGTGGCAGCTGCGTGAAATGAAGGGAACACTGGTTTATGAAGCCCCTGCAGGTCTTGGGATCTCCAGCATAACGAGGTGGTGACGCCAAACGGAGACGGGAAGCATCTGAAGAGGCTGCCACTGGTGCGGGAGCCATGGCTTGCATAGCTGGGGACCTGGGTGCCGCAGGCGTCATTGATGCTTGTAACGTGTACAGGCGGGTGTCCACGGAGGTCATAAATTGCAACATGCGGGTCTGGACTTCATGCTGACGTCGGAGTTCCTCTTGCAAGGCCGCTAGTGCTGCAGCGGGATCCATGGCCTGATCTTACTGTCACGGCCGGGCGGTCGGGCCGACCCAGGAGGTGGATCCACTGGACCGAACTCTTAAGATGGTGGTAGGGAGTCCGGCAGCTGAAGCACTGATGGGCAGCAGAACAGTCCGTGCAAGTGAAGGCAGCGGAGGAGTCCCTGGGACCACGGTGTCACAGATGGTAGTCCTGGTGACGTAGCTCAGGTTCGGAAGCCGAGATGATATCAGGCGGGGTCCGGAACCTCAGGAGCGAGATGACGGGTCACCGCAGGGATCCGAGATGGTACGGACTGTCAGATGGCAGACGGACAGTGTGCGGGGTTCAGGATACGGCAGACGGGATGGCGAGGCAGGTACGGCTCTACAAAGAGAGATAGGTGAGTACAGGCACATAAACACCAGGAGACCTGACTCCTAGCTCAGGGAACACGAAGATCAGGCCCCGCCCCCTTGGACACTAACCCCCTTTATACCCAGTACCTGTTCCACCTCATTTCCTGTTAATGGACGCTGGCCCTTTAAGAAAGGGTCAGTGACCGCGCGCGCGCCCTAACGCGCATGCGCGCCGCCCGGGTGCCAGAAGCCAGGGAAGGAGGCTGAGGGGAGGACGCAGGGGAGCCGGCCAGGTCCTGGGAAGCCGTCGGGCGCCGGGATCGGGGACCCGGGGGCCTGGGACGGACGGAATCCGGGGGCTGAGGAGCGGGCAGCGTGGCAGGTGAGCCGGGGAGCGGGGGTGAGGACCCGGGGAGCGTGACAGATAGTGATGTAATCCACTTAGTATTCGGCACATGTGGAGCAGCAATCCATGCTGCTCAGCGTGCGTTCCATCCCAAGAAAGAAACCGCCCATAACTGTCAATAGATAGAGATAATAGGAGGAGAGGAACATCTCCTCCCCCTCCACAATACGTCACCTCAATACGTCATCTGACCCATAATACACTGGCGTCCCACATAGAGGAAATCCCCAGCACGCAGAGACACGTGACTAGAGGGGAGGGGGTGGTTCTCCCTCTCCCACTCAGAGCAGCACCTCCTCCTGCGTCGCCCTGGTTTGCGTTCCACGAGCGTTCCACCCAGGGCACGCCCCCGGAAATGACCGCTCATGGGTGAGAGGAGGGCCCTACTCTATCTCCGTCAGAGGTTGCTTCTCCATATTCCGTCCCCCAAGCTTGCGCTCCACGAGCGTTCCACCAAGGGAACGCCCCCGGGAGCGCGTGTCCAGAAGGAGACATAATAATATCCGCCCCATTGAAACTCTATTAGCCAGGAGCCCAGTCACTCTTACATAATAGAGGAAAACACGCCCCCAAACCGGGGGCGAATAAGCAAAGGGGCGGATATCGGTGGTGTTTATTGAATTAATATTTTTGACGCCAAGGATGTATTCCATTACATGTGCTAGTATCAATATTACTTACCCTTTATGCCGGTGGCAGGGGGTCCATTTGGAGGTATGAAGAAACCCATAATATATGGACATAATAATCTCCTTGGTTCATTTAATTCCCCTCAAGAAACCCCCTGGAATACACCTTATATATTCTCTAGGTACCCATTAAACCAGGATTCCTTTTCACTGGCCGTCCCTTGCATTATGTGATATTACTGATGGAAGGTGTCTCCCATTGATATTGTGAGGTCCCCTATATGTGAGGCCACCATCTCATGATGATACGGCCCGTGTGGAGTGAGTAGCTGTCCAGCTGTATGTGATGTCTGTATGGCTGGTTCACCCACTGGTGTGCAGCATTTGGGATGGTTTGGCCTCCTTTTTGTTTGGAGACTTTATATTTGGAATGATCTGCTGCTTCGCATTGTTGACATGATGCCTAAGATAATAATATGCGGACCTTCTAATATATGCCTTATGATCTGACAGAGAGAACTCTGTGATGGGTTAAAAAAGGCTATCCGCCCCTTTGCTTATTCGCCCCCGGTTTGGGGGCGTGTTTTCCTCTATTATGTAAGAGTGACTGGGCTCCTGGCTAATGGAGTTTCAATGGGGCGGATATTATTATGTCTCCTTCTGGACACGCGCTCCCGGGGGCGTTCCCTTGGTGGAACGCTCGTGGAGCGCAAGCTTGGGGGACGGAATATGGAGAAGCAACCTCTGACGGAGATAGAGTAGGGCCCTCCTCTCACCCATGAGCGGTCATTTCCGGGGGCGTGCCCTGGGTGGAACGCTCGTGGAACGCAAACCAGGGCGACGCAGGAGGAGGTGCTGCTCTGAGTGGGAGAGGGAGAACCACCCCCTCCCCTCTAGTCACGTGTCTCTGCGTGCTGGGGATTTCCTCTATGTGGGACGCCAGTGTATTATGGGTCAGATGACGTATTGAGGTGACGTATTGTGGAGGGGGAGGAGATGTTCCTCTCCTCCTATTATCTCTATCTATTGACAGTTATGGGCGGTTTCTTTCTTGGGATGGAACGCACGCTGAGCAGCATGGATTGCTGCTCCACATGTGCCGAATACTAAGTGGATTACATCACTATCTACACAATACTAATGTAATTAAAACATCAGGTGAGATGTCCCTCCTGATTGGAGGAGCCACATTAGCGCCATGTTTAAAAGACCCCATTATGTACGAGCCAGCTTCCTTTGACATCTGTGGCATGTGAGGGCTGGCAGTGAGGACCTGGTGTATTTCTAATATGTCCCCTGAGGAGTCAATGTGGACGAAACGCGTCGGGACGGTAACAGGGTCAGCCTAGGGGTCCAACCTTGCATTAGATGTGGACCGTCCTTGTTAGGACGGGAGTTTGGGGTGGCAGGTAATTTGTTGTTTTATGGCCTCCTGATTGGACAGGGAGAGTGAATGCTGGAATAGTATGCTGAACCCAGGAATCCAAAGGAGAGACTGCCTGCCCCCTATCTGTGGAAGGATTTGGTGAGATCATTCCTGCTATATGCCTAACATATGTCTATAAGTGTGGTATCTGACCGCTGTCAGTATCATATAATAAGTGATGCAATTTTTTGTTAGGTATATTTAGTTTTTATGCCTTAGTTTTTCTATCAAGTCGGACCATTGTCCGTGCTCTGGCATAATCATCTTGTGTTTGTTTATTATGTTGGTATGTTCATTTGTTTTTGAACCAATTCGGCTATATGCCTAACATGTATATCTAATTGTGATATCTGACCACTGTCAGTACCATATATAAGAACATGATGAATTTTTGTTAGGTATATTCAGTTTTTATGCCTTAGTTTTTTCTATCAAATTGGACCAAAAATCCATATCTGGCATAAATATATTGTTTGTTTTTTATGTTGGTTTATTTAGTTGTTTTTGAACTAGTGTGTTTATTGTCTTTGAACCAATTCGGCTATATGCCTAACATGTATAATTAATTGCGGTATCTGACCGCTGTCAGTACCATCATAAGAACATGATGAATTTTTGTTAGGTTTATTTAGTTTTTATGCCTTAGTTTATTCTATCAAATTGGACCAAAAATCCATATCTGGTATAAACATATTGTGTTTGTTTATTATGTTGGTTTATTTAGTTGTTTTTGAACTAGTGGCCTCCACCATGATGTTCTAAAAGCGGCATGAAATGGGCACGCACTGATTACACATGGTGAAGGCTTTGTGAATTGAGAATTTATTCGAGGGAGTGGTTTCCTCTTTTAGAATAATTAATAAAGGATTTATTTTAATGCTCTTAACTATACCTATCAATTGGGATTGCTGTATTATCTTCATAAAACACAGTGGACCTACTCCAGCAGATGATATGGCTTCCTAAACCATCACTGATTGTGGAAACTTCACACTAGACCTCAAGCAGCTTGGATTGTTTGCCTCTCCACTCTTCCTCCAGACTCTGGGACCTTGATTTCCAAATGAAATGCAAAATTTACTTTCATCTGAAAACAACAACTTGAGCCACTGAGCAACAGTCCAATTCTTTTTCTTCTTGGACCAAGTAAGACGCTTCTGGCTGTGATGCCGAGCACCTAGGTGTAATGAGATGCTAGACCAATAGGAGTTGCTAGATACCCTAGTGAAGGAGATCTGCAGGGAAGTCAAACAAGCCAGGGGTCAGGAGCCAGAAGATTACGTCAGTAACAGAGGGAGAGAGAGAAGCCAAATTCAGTGTGCAAGCCGAGAGTCAGTAAACCAGGAAGTCACATAAAGTACCAGTAAGAGAGCGGAGCCAGGGTCAGAATACAAGCCGAGGTCGGTAGCCAAGAGGACAAGTCAGGTACATGGGAGAGAGTGGAGCCAGGGGTCAGGAACAAGTCGAAGGTCAGGGAGGCAGGGAGTCAAGATAGAGTGGCGGAGGAGACAGTACGGGGTACGAGGAATTAGGAAGCTGGACAAGACTGAGTTTTTTTCTAAGTCTGACTTTTTGGCCACTGCACATGTGCATGACGTAGCATCTCTGGATTGGCCGTTGCCTGCTTTTATATGTCAGCTATGCTGATTGGAGTGTGAGCTGAGGCTATGTGATGTTTAACTGATATAGGGACACTGCGGACACCGGTAGGGCGTTCAGTCTTTACTTGCCTTGCGGCGAAAGGGTCTTTTAGGCCGGTCTCTCTACTAATCCGCTACCTAATAATTATAGCCGGTGTCAGCGCTGGAAAAAGTGCACTGATTACTACTATCCTCCTCTTACTATCACTAGTAACTACGCTGGCTAAGCAAACTATTGCTAGACCTTTTCTTATTTATTGACAGTGACACTGCTGGTGAAGCCACTGTTCTCTTTGGGTCTGCCTCACCTCTAACTGTATGACGGTGCTGGTTAAGAGAACTGCTATATTTTACCTTTTACTTTATTAGACGACAGCACTGGTTAAGTTAGCTGTTGGCCTGAACCTTATTATTTGTAGCTGGTGCTTCAGCACAGGTGTGCATGTTGTGGCTCTGTTTCCTCTGTACTTGGCACTTCATTCTCAACCGTGGTGTGGTCGCCTTGACCTCATGGTTGTTCTCTGAAGTGTGAGTGTGCAAATAACACTGACCATTTTGCGCCCTTTTAATTTAAACACAGTTTTTCTGAAGTCTGTTGTCCATCCAGCTTTCTGGACTCTTAGCAGCTATATCCATCCATAGCACGGTGGACCCCAGGTTGCGCTTAGAATTGTATTTTTCCATCTCTCTGTAAGTCGCCAACCCTTGACATAGACGTGCACTGCTATACAGGAACTATCACTAGCGGCGTTCCGGGTGGACTGGCTCCTGGATAAAGCAAAGCCATACCCCGTAATGAGGCTTCAAAGAACAGACCCCTCCCACACCACACATTACTTAGACCGGGAACAACAAATTCACTGGAGGGAAATATGAGGCCCAGTACAAGCTCTGCAGTAAAGCAGAGCACAACTCATCAGAATCATGACACTGGCATTGTCTATTGGTCATGAGTGGCTTGACACAAGGACTGCAACAGTTGTAGCCCATATCCTGGATACATCTATGTGTGGTGGCTCTTGAAGCACTGACTCCAGCAGTCCATTCCTTTTGAATCTCCCCTAAATTTTTGAATGTACTTTTCTTAGCAATCCTATCAAGGCTGTGGTTTTTCCACTTGCTTGTGCACTTTTTCTACCACACTTTTTCCTTTCACTCAACTCTCCATTAATATGCTTGGATATAGCACTCTGTGAACAGCCAGCTCTTTAGCAATGACCTTTTGTGGCTTACCCTCCTTATGGAGTGTTTGAATGACTGCCTTCTGGATATCTGTCAAGTCAGCAGTCTTCCCCATGATTTTGTAGCCTACTTAACCAGAAAAAGGGATCATTTTAAATGTTTAGGAAGCCTGTGTGGGTGTTTTGTGGTAATTATTCTAATTTTCTGAGATAATGACTTTTGGGTTTTCATTGGCTGTAAGCCATAATCATCAACATTAACAGAAATAAACACTTGAAATAGATCACTCTGTGTGCAATGACACTATATAATATATGCGTTTCCTTATTGTATTGAATTACTGAAATAAGTTAACTTTTTAAGGATATTCTAATTTATTGAGAGGCTCTTGTATTTACCTTATACTGGATATTCCATTCACTTTACAGAAAAAAGAATCTCATCTAAGTTATGATGATATAATCCCCTTTCTTAGTTAGCAGCCACACATCTTTACATTGGGGTCCTGAATCCCACGTAATGTAAAACACAACTGAATAAAAAATTATTGAAATGAATTACAAAAAAAAATATATATATTATCCAGTATTATTGCTTTGCACTTAATTCCAAAAGCCGTAAATTGACAAAATATTAAAACTTATTATAGCGTTATATCTGAAAATACCCCCATATGAGAATAATTATTTGTGGATTCTCGGAGGCTCTGGAATTCTCTCTAGCATCTTTTATTTACTGGAAGGGATAAGGACCTGAGGAAAGATCCTAGATTTAGGCTTGTTCTGTGAAGTCTGATCATCTGGCCAGTGCCTTCCATTGTAGGTTTCCTTGAAATCCTGGGGGTTTGGTTGCCCCCTTATAAGAGGGGGTACTATCACGATTCCTCCTACAGGTGTGTCTGGATACAGTGAATAACAGTTCACTAGTGATGAGCGAGTATGCTTGTTACTACTCGGTACTCGCACGAGTATCACTGTACTCGGGCTACTCGGCGGGGACCGAGTAATCTCGCGATACTCGTGCTGTACTCGTGGTCTTCATCCCTGCATGTTGGCGCTCTTTTGAGAGCCAGCCCTCATGCAGGGATTGGCTGGCAGACCACTGCAATGCCACAGCCCTGTTAGTTGTGGAATTGCAGTGATTGGCCGGCCTGCCCAGCGTGACCGAGCCTTTATACCGGCGGGCGCGCTGTGCTCTGCACACAGCCATCCAGACAGTCAGTGCAGGGAGAGTGTTGCTGCTTCAGGGAAAGGTTTGCGGCCCTTTATAGTTAGTTCCGGAGCAGGGCTGCAAACAGTGTGACCAGAAGTCCTTCTCAGGACTATTATAGTTGTATACAGGCAGGCAGGGTATAGCCAGGTCGGAGTACAGTAGCAGAGTCCTTCTCAGGACTATTGTTGCTGTATACAGGCAGGGTATAGCCAGGTCGGAATACAGGCTAGTGACCAGAAGAGTCCTTGTCAGGACTATTGTAGCAGTATACAGGCAGGCAGGCAGGCAGGGTATATAGCTATTCCTAGTGGTCACCGTATACCAGCCTTCATCATATCTGGGGCTGGTGTACACAGTCTAAAACAGTCCTGATAGTGTCAGACTTCTCAGTAATTGTCGCTCCTAAAAACCTGTTAGGTTCTTAGTGCGTCTGTGCTTGCATTTAAAAACCGCACGTGTGTGCCTGTCGGTGGCAGCGTACAGGTGCACGTTTTGCACAAACTATTATGTAACGCACAAGTCTAGTGAATAATACACGTCAGTCAGCAGTGTCTGATAGTGTCAGACTTCTCAGTAATTGTCGTTCCTAAAAACCTGTTAGGTTCTTAGTGCGTCCGTGCTTGCATTTAAAAACCGCACGTGTGTGCCTGTCGGTGGCAGCGTACAGGTGCACGTTTTGCACAAACTATTATATAACGCACAAGTCTAGTGTATAATACACGTCAGTCAGCAGTGTCTGATAGTGTCAGACTTCTCAGTAATTGTCGCTCCTAAAAACCTGTTAGGTTCTTGGTGCGTCCGTGCTTGCATTTAAAAACTGCACGTGTGTGCCTGTCGGTGGCAGCGTACAGGTGCACGTTTTGCACAAACTATTATATAACGCACAAGTCTAGTGTATAATACACGTCAGTCAGCAGTGTCTGATAGTGTCAGACTTCTCAGTAATTGTCGCTCCTAAAAACCTGTTAGGTTCTTAGTGCGTCCGTGCTTGCATTTAAAAACCGCACGTGTGTGGCAGTCGGTGGCAGCGTCAGGCTCCATATTGTCCCTGGATAGAGACGTGCATGATGGCCTGTAAACCTAAAGCGCCCATTGTAAGGAAGTGGGTCTATTGTAGTATAGCCCTTAGGCAGGGCAGCCAAAAATTTGGAGGCTCCACATTGTCCCTGGATAGAGATGTGCATGAGGGCCTCAAAACATTGTTCCCATTGCAAAGGAGCGGGTCTCCTGTCGTTGTAATGCTCATTCTGAAAGAATGGGCGAAAAAATTTACCACTGAAACATACCTGAAACAACGGCCTAACTATTGTAACGGTCATCATGATGGCGCATGAGGAGAAGGAGGAGCAGTCCAGCGACTAGCCAAAGTCCAGAAGTGTGTTACCATGGGTGAGTGGAGGTACATGGCAAATTCCCGTTACAAACTTTAAATTCCGCTGTCATTTGCTGGTGGTGTGGTGAAGTCTGGCCCAATCCAACCCTTGTTCATCTTGATCAGAGTCAGCCTGTCAGCATTTTCAGTTGACAGGCGGGTGCGTTTATCTGTAATGATTCCACCTGCGGCACTAAAACCACGCTCTGACAAAACGCTAGCGGCAGGGCAGGCCAGGACTTCCAAGGCGTAGAGAGCCAATTCATGCCACGTGTCCAGCTTGGATACCCAATAATTGTAAGGCACAGAGGAATGTCGGAGTACAGTTGTTTGATCTGCAAGGTACTCCTTGAGCATCTGGGCAAACTTAGGATTTCTTGTGGCACTACCCTGCACCTCAGGGGCTGTGGTATGTGAGGGGCTGAGAAAACTGTCCCACATCTTAAAAACTGTTCCCCTACCTCTGGCGGATTGGACTTGTGCCCCTCTTGGCTGTACGCCTTGGTTGTCCACTGATTCCTGACCTATGCCGCTAGCGTTTTGTGAGGGGAATGCTTTGCCTACTTCCGTGACTATGGCCTTCTGGAACTGCTGCATTTTGCCTGACCTCTCCGCCTCGGGAATAAGAGACATAAAGTTCTCCTTTTAGCGTGGGTCTAACAGTGTTACCAACCAGTAATGATTGTCGGCCAAGATGTTCTTAACGCGAGGGTCACGAGACAGGCAACTTACCATAAAGCCATCCATGTGCGCCAGACTCTTAACAGCCATTACTTCAGTATCCTGACCAACACGATGACTGAACATGCTGTCCTCCTCCTCCTCCTCCTCATCATCTACCCTGTCCTCTGGCCAGCCACGCTGAACCGAGGATATGACTGCATGTCATATCCTCAATTTGGCCGGAGAGTTGCTCCATGTCTTCATCTTCATCCTCCTCCTCGTCATAGTCCTCCACTGCACGTTGTGATGAGACGAGGCTGGGCTGTGTGTTATCACCCACACCCACTACTGTTTCTTGCTCCAACTCATCGCGCTCCGCCTGCAATGCATCATGTTTGTTTTTGAGCAGAGACCATTTTAGAAGGCAGAGAAGCGGTATGGTGACGCTAATAATGTCGTCATCGCCGCTCACCATCTTGGTGGAGTCCTCAAAGTTTTGGCGGATAGTACATAGGTCGGACATCCATCTCCACTCCTCAGGTGTTATGTGTGGAGTTTGACCCATTTCCCTACGGCTTAGGTGATGCAGGTACTCAACAACTGCCCTCTTCTGCTCACATATCCTGACCAACATGTGCAGAGTTGAATTCCAACGCGTGGGGACATCACACACCAGTCTGTGAGCCGGAAGATGCAAATGGCGCTGAAAGCCGGCAAGGCCGGCTGAAGCAGTAGGTGACTTTCGAAAATGTGCAGACAGGTGGCGAACGTTTACCAGCAGATCAGATAGCTCTGGGTATGACTTTAGAAACCGCTGAACCATGAGGTTGAGCACATGGGCCACGCATGGACCATGTGTCAGCTGGCCTCGCCTCAAAGCTGCAACCAGGATCCGGCCATTGTCACACACAACCTTTCCTGGCTTTAGGTTCAGAGGTGTGAGCCAGTGATCTGCATGCTGTTTCAGAGCTGTCCACACCTCTTCTGCATTGTGGGGTTTGTCACCTATGCAGATTAGCTTCAGCACAGCCTGTTGCCGCTTCGCCGAGGCAGTGCTGCAGTGCTTCTGTGTCGCCCTGGACAAGCCAGGGGCCACAGAGCACAACACTTACACATCCCACACTCCCTGCAGGCACATCATAGTCAAAACACAAAATCAAATCCTTGTTGCCTTCCCCAGGGGCTGTTGTCCACACCAGGGGGTGGAGCCAGGTGGTTGGCGGTTGGAGGGAAAACACAGGCAGGGAGAGTTAAGCTAAGGAAGTGGAAGGAGGAAAGTAGTAGAGAGGAGAAAAGTGACAGCAAAGAGCCTGAAGTTGGTCCGGGTGTGTGGCCCGGACAGGACAGCAAGGTTGGCAGGATGTGGTGACCGTCTGCAGTGGAGGCCGATTGGAGTCTGCCGTAAGGACCGTGGACGGGTGGTGACCCGGCCGTACCGGACCGGTATACAAAGAGAAGCCAGCACCATTGGCAGGGGCCTTTCGGATCCCGGCAAGGCTTGGAGTCGCCATGAATTTGCCAAATCCATTAGTGAAGGGGACCTCCGGGTTTCCAAACAGCCAAGTCCCGATAGAAGGCAATCGTCCAACCGTGAAGGGGAGACACCGCCACCGCCAAGGGCAACCGTCTCCCAGGGCCAGTGCCTGTGGGCAAAAGGGGCTCCTCCGGCCCATATCCAGGTCGGGGAGCGGGTTACCGGTGGGAACCCATCGCTACCAACACTGAAGTTAGGTGCAGGGAGAGACAGTCATCACTAACCTGCAGCGAGGAACAACCGCAGCCGTCCGAGGGACCCATCCATCCAGCCGCTTGTTTTACCGTGAACTGTGTCATCATCATTGGGCTGAGTGAGTACCTCCGTGCCGTGCGGCACAGTGCTGCCCCTGCGACCCTGCACCTCATCAGGCCCCGCAACCTGCCTGTCATCCATCTCTACCCCATAACCGGGCCCCGGGACAACCAACCCCCCTACCCACGGAGGGGAGAAATAACAACAAAGCTGCTCCCTGTCACAGGCTCCCGGGATCCCCGTCCAGAGAAGCGGTGGTGTCCACACAATCACCACAACCGTGGGTGGCGTCACGGACAATATCCCCAAAACCCAAACCACCCCTTTTCACGGGCGAGGAGCGCCGCTCGAGTCCCCGGGATCCGGCCATCGCTCGAGCCACCGAGCAGCAGCAGCCGTAGAGCAGCGGCAGCCGGACCCGAGCAGTGGGAGAGCGCAGCGTCCCCTCCTACGCCCGCGACACTTCCAGCTTGGGACTGGTGTGGAGGGTAAAGTGGATGAGGATGCGCAGGAGGCTGAGGAACATGACATTCCGGAGCTGTAGAGTGTGGGTGAAACCCTGACTGAGGTAGGGCCTGCAAAACTTGGTGTGGGAAGGACGTGTTCTGTCCCTCGCTCAGACTGGGTCCCAGCTTCCACAATATTAACCCAGTGTGCCGTCAACGAGATGTAGCGGCCTTGCCCACAAGCATTTGTCCACGTGTCTGTGGTTAGGTGGACTTTGGCTGAAACAGCGTTGTTCAGGGCACGTGTGATGTTTTGTGACACGTGGTTGTGCATTGCGGGGACGGCACACCGGGAGAAATAGTGGCGGCTGGGGACCGAGTAACGTGGGACAGCTGCCGCCATCAGGTCGCGGAATGCTTCTGTCTCCACCAGCCTAAAAGGCAACATTTCCAGCGCAAGCAGTTGCGAAATGTTAGCATTTAGAGGTGTGGCATGTGGGGCGTTGGCAGTGTATTTGCTCCTGCGTTCAAAGGTTTGCTGAATGGATAACTGAACACTGCACTGGGACAAGGACATGCTTGATGATGGTGTTATTTCTGCGTGGGCAACTGCAGGTGCAGGGCCGGAGGAGGCTTGTTCGCGGGCAGCATGGACAGGGGATTGGCTCGCATGCACAACAAGTGAAGACGTAGCAGTGACATCAGCAAGCACTGCTCCTCGACTCTGTTGTACATCCCACAAAGTCGGGTGCTTGGCTGACATGTGCCTGATCATGCTGGTGGTGGTCAGGCTGCTAGTTTTGGTACCCCTGCTGATGCTGGCATGGCAGGTGTTGCAAATGGCCTTTTTAGAATCATCTGGAGCCAACTTAAAAAACTGCCAGACTCGGGAAGACCTAACATTTGTACAGGCACCTTGTGTCGTGTTGTTGTTCCAGGGAACGGTTGCCTGACGTCTGCCTGGGGCCACCACCCTGCTTCTTACTGCCTGTTGGGATGCTACGCCTCCCTCCCCCTGTGCACTGCTGTCCTCGCTCTGCGTATCCTCCTGCCAGGTTGGGTCAGTTACTGGATCATCCACCACGCCGTCTTCCTCTTCCGTACCCTGCTCCTCCTCCTGACTTCCTGACAATTGTGTCTCATCATCGTCCACCCCTTGTTGAGACACGTTGCCAACTTCGTGAGAACGTGGCTGCTCAAATATTTGGGCATCTGTACATACAATCTCGTCATGGCCCACTTCAACAGGAGCTGGTGAGAGGCCAGAATGTGTGAATGGAAACGTGAACAGCTCTTCCGAGTGTCCAAGTGTGGGATCAGTAATGTCCGTGGACGTGTACTTGGCCTGGTGGTAGGAAGGAGGATCAGGTTCTGAAATGTGCGGTGCAGTATCACGGCTACTGACACTTGACCGTGTGGAAGACAGAGTGTTTGTGGTGGTGCCAGTCTGACTGGAAGCATTATCCGCTATCCAACTAACAACCTGTTGACACTGGTCTTGGTTCAAGAGCGGTGTACTGCTGCGGTCCCCAACAATTTGGGACAGGACGTGCGAGCGAGTAGATGTGGCCCTTTGTTGTGGCGAAATTAGAGCTTGCACACGACCTCGGTCTCTGCCTGCACCACCATCACGTCCACTTCCTTGTTCGTTGCCAACGCCATTGTGCATTTTGCAATGCTGTGCTGATGTGTATTCACTAGACTTGTGCGTTATATCCAAGTATGTGCAAAACACACACAAGTGCACCTGAACGCTGCCACCAACAGGCACACACGTGCGGTTTTTAAATGCAAGCACGGACGCACTAAGAACCTAACAGGTCTCTATCCAGGGACAATGTGGAGCCTCCCAATTTTTGGCTGCCCTGCCAAAGGGCTATACTACAATAGACCCACTTCCTTACAATGGGCACTTCAGGTTTACAGGCCCTCATGCACGTCTCTATCCAGGGACAACGTGGAGCCTCCCAATTTTTGGCTGCCCTGCCAAAGGGCTATACTACAATAGACCCACTTCCTTACAATGGGCACTTCAGGTTTACAGGCCCTCATGCACGTCTCTATCCAGGGACAACGTGGAGCCTCCCAATTTTTTGGCTGCCCTGCCAAAGGGCTTTACTACAATAGACCCACTTCCTCAAAATGGACACATTAGACTCAAGAGGCCTTCATGTACGTCTCTTCTCAGGGACATCGAAGTGCCACACAATGTTTTCACGTAAAATCTTTCATGTAATCTCCAAAAGTAACATACACCAGCTCTATCTCACTATTGGGTATGTGCCCTTAACATTTCCGCCATGAAAATTCATTTTGGTGTCATTTTGGAAGGTTTTCTGGTGAGTCCGTAAAAATGGCGTAAAATGCGGAAAAAATTGTTCACAGCTGTGACTTTTGAGTGATAAATGCTTCAAGGGATCTTCCCCATGCTGTTGCCATGTCATTTGAGCACTCTTCTGAGACTTTTGTGACATTTTTAGGGTTTCTACATGCTGCCGGGGGTCATTTCATAAAAATACTCGGGTCTCCCATAGGATAACATTGGGCTCGGTGCTCGGGCCGAGTACACGAGTATCTTGGGATGCTAGGCCCGAGCCTCGAGCACCCGAGCTTTTTAGTACTCGCTCATCACTACAGTTCACTTGTCCAAACTTGGGCAGCTGTGTGCTGAGCTGTCAGTATGGTGATGAAGAGTTCAGCCATCCAATCAGAGGCAGGTGCATGCTTAGTTGTCAGCATGGTGACTGACAGCTCAGCCATCAAATCATGGCTGTGGCTTTCAAGGTGTCTTCCTTGTGTCTCCTGTTTGGAGTGATTTACCTACTATTTAGCTGTGTCTCTGACTTCAATCACTGCCAGTTAGCTCAAGTGGTGTGTACTTGTTCAGTGCTCTGAATTTGTATATTTTGATTTTTGCTGCCTAACTTTGGATTTTCCTTCATCATCCATTTTCCTAGAACCTTTGTCTGGATCTGGTACCATCTTGGAATTCTGATACTGTTACCTAAGTACGTTTTTGTGTCACCCCTCTGTCTATGACGCACAGTCCTGGCTTTTGACCTCGCACTACTTGAATTCCCCGACTGAAGGCTCGTCCGTGAGAAGTGACTCAGCATCACAGATTCCAAGCAAACTGCTAAGGAAACTCTCAATTGATTTCAAGGAAAGAAAAAAAGGTGCTTGAATGGCCGAGCCGATCACCTCACCTGAAGCCAATAGAAAATTTATAGAAGAAACTAAAGCTCAGAGTTCATAGATGGACCCCATGGAACCTTCAGAAGTTGAAGAGTGTTTGTATGGAAGAATGGGACAAAATCACACCTGAGTAATGCAGGAGGCTTCTTGAAACTGTCATCAACACCAAAGACTTTTGTACAAAAGATTTAATAAATTTAAGTAACCATGTTCAATACTTTTTCCCTGTGTCATTTCTCATTATTATATTTTAATAAATTAATGGATATCTATGGTTTGATTTCCTTGCCTGTGCGGATTGGATGGGTTGTTATCTGTCACATGGTATTCAGCAATAAAGTCACCAGGTGTCATGGTGACTTTTGAATCTGTTCACACTGCAGTCGGACATGCCACCTAGTGCTTTTGAGTTGTTCAGTTAGACTCTGGTGTTGACCAATTGTGTGCTTACTAGTAATAAGTCTAGCAGAAGTTAATTTCTTCTAGCCTGTGGAAAGCTGCTAGGGTCACAGGTTACAGGAGATGTATCACAGCCACCTCCGACCTTTAAATGATGATGGAGCCTTTCCTCCATGCCGACTATAACTTCATTTGTGAATACCGGTCCTTTGCTGTGGTGATCTAGTTCTGATTATCTCCTGTACGTTATTTGGTGTGTTGTGGAAATATCCTCATTGTTCGTTTATTTCCTCCTTTATTCTTTATTTCCTCCTGAGCACATATTGTCTTACCTCTGTGTGTGTGCAGTGATATTGAGTTTTGCTTTTTCCCTGTCTGTCTATTTGTATGGGATAAACCTCTCCTGTCCAGCCCTCCCTGGGAGTGGGAAAGAGGGGGTATAGACCAGGGCTATTCCGGAGCTAGGGTTAGGAAGATGGCCCAAACATCATCGCCCTTAGACGTATCTTTGGGAACAAGGACACCTAGGGCCACCCTAGCCCTAGGGCCAGTGTAGGCACACGTATTCCAAGTTACCTCGTCACACCCCGTGACATTATCGACATCTGTTGAGAAATTCATGTCTGTACACAAAAAACAAAACCGCAGCAAAAAAAATAACCACAGGGTATATATAAGCAGTGCAGACCTCAAAGGAAGAATCCCTGTTAAAAATTAACCTTTAATAGTGATGAGCGAGTACTAAAAAGCTCGGGTGCTCGAGGCTCGGGCCGAGCATCCCAAGATACTCGTCTACTCGGCCCGATCACCGAGCCCAATGTTATCCTATGGGAGACCCGAGTATTTTTATGAAATGACCCTCCAGCAGCATGTAGAAACCCTAAAAATGTCACAAAAGTCTCAGAAGAGTGCTCAAATGACATGGCAAAAGCATGGGGAAGACCCCTTGAAGCATTTATCACTCAAAAGTCACAGCTGTGAACACTTTTGTCTGCGTTTTACGCCATTTTTACGGACTCACCAGAAAACCTTCAAAAATGACACCAAAATGAATTTTCATGGCGGAAATGTTAAGGGTAGAGATGAGCGAACTGGTCCCGGTTCGGCTCGAGGCCGGTTCGCCGAACGGGGGTCCCGTTCGAGTTCGGTTCGTCGAACGTTCGACGAACCGAACTCGAACGTATAGGCTATAATGGGAGGCAATCACAAACACATAAAAATGCATGATAAATGTACACAAACAGTTAATAAACATTGCCATAACACTTATCGGTCCTCGCTATCCCTTCTGCACTCTGTCTCCTGCCGCTATTCCATCCGATGATCGCTGAATCCTCCCGATGACCTGCACTGCCAGCAGAGATGCAGGACCTATCGTGACGTCAAAATAGCCATGTGACCAGTCACGTGGCTATTATCTCATTGGCTACAGACTGGTCACATGACTATGACACGTCATGTAGGACCTGCGAGTGCATCTCTCCGGTACACGGTGCACATATGTGTATCGCCGTGTACCGGCGACATGCTCTAGCACACGGTCAACTCCCCGTTCTGTTAGGGACCGGCTGACACAGCCGGTCATTAACGGAGATCACCGTTGCCATAGCAACGCAGTTAGCGGTGACGTCACCGCTAACCGCGGCTCCGAGAGCACCGTTGCTATGGTAACGCGTCTGTCAGCGTTACCGCTAGCAGCCAGCAGTGATCACTCACGGAGTGAAGGCTGCACGCTGCTTCCCGATTGTAGTGATGATTGTAGTGAGGATGGAGGTTCCCCAGCCCCAAGTGATGAGCTGGTGAACCTCATCCTCACTACAATCGTCACTACTACTACACTAGTGATGATTGTAGTGAGGATGGAGGTTCCCCAGCCCCAAGTGATGAGCTGGTGAATCTCATCCTCACTACAATCGTCACTACTACTACACTAGAAAGAAAGAAGACAGAAGAGCAGGATCGTGGAGGGCTGACAGGGGGTAATAAAGATGGAGTCTCTAATGTGTCTGTGTATTTATTTCTATTAAAGTATTTTTTCTCTGTGTGGTGTCTTTTTTTTAACCCTTTATTGGAGATTCTTAATGGCCGGGTCAAACGTGCCTGACATTAAGAATCTCTGGCTTAATACTGGCTGGTAAAACAAAGCCAGTATTAACTCATGATTACCCAACAAGCCACCCGGCTCCAGGGCTGTTGGAATAGTTGGATACAGCGCCAGATGATGGCGCTTCTATGAGAGCGCCATTTTCTGGGACGGCTGCGGACTGAAATCCGCAGCAGAGGCGCCCACAAACCTCGGGCTAACCTGTGCTGCGGATTCCAATCCCCAGCTGCCTAGTTGTACCCGGCTGGACACAAAAATAGGGCGAAGCCCACGTCATTTGTTTTTTAATTATTTCATGAAATAAGTGAAATAATTAAAAAAAAACGGGCTTCCCTATATTTTTGGTTCCCAGCCGGGTACAAATAGGCAACTGGGGATTGGAGGCAGCCCGTGGCTGCCAGCTGTACCTGGCTAGCATACAAAAATATGGCGAAGCCCACGTCATTTTTTTGGTGGGCAAAAAAATTCTGCATACAGTCATGGATGGAGTATGCTGAGCCTTGTAGTTCTGCAGCTGCTGTCTGCTCTTCTCCATACAGACAGACAGCAGCTGCAGAACTACAAGGCTCAGCATACTCCATCCAGGACTGTATGCAGAAGTTTTTTGCCCCCTGAAAAAATTATGTGGGCTTCGCCATATTTTTGTATGCTAGCCAGGTACAGCAGGCAGGTACGGCTGCCCCCAACCCCCAGTTGCCTATTTGTACCCGGCTGGGAACCAAAAATAAAGGGAAGCCCTTTTTTTATTATTTCATGAATTTCATGAAATAATTAGAAAACAAATGACGTAGGCTTCGCCCCATTTTTGTGTCCAGCCAGGTACAACTAGGCAGCTGGGGATTGGAATCCGCAGCACAGGTTGGCCTGAGATTTCTGGGCCCCACTGCTGCGAATTGCAGTCTGCAGCCGCCTCAGAAAATGGCATTTTCATAGAAGCGCCATATTCTGGCGCTGTATCCAACTCTTCCAGCACCTGCCTGCTATAACTGGCTAGCATACAAAAATATGGCGAAGCTCACGTCCATTTTTTGTAGTTTTTTGGCAAAAAAAATAAAAAATGCTTCCCTGGATTTTCCATTGCCAGTGAAGGTAACACCAAGCAGTGGGGGTTAGCAACCAGTAGCTGCTTGGATTACCCTTAGCTAGCAATACAAAAAATGCAGCGGGAGCCCATATTTATTTTTTTTAATTATTTATATAAATAACTACAAATAAAATGGGCTTCCCTGTATTTTGATTGCTGGACATCACAGTGCTGTAAAAATAAATCTTTAAAAAAATGACGTAGCGCTCCGCGGTATTTTTAATTCTCAGCGCAGATAAAGCAGACAGCTATGGGTTGCCACCCCCATCTGCCTGCCGTTACCTTGGTTGGCAATCAAAATACAGGGAAGCCCATTAATTTTTTCTATTTAAAAAATAGTTAAAAAAAAAAAATGACGTTGGGTCCCCCCATTTTTGATAGCCAGCTAGGGTAAAGCAGACGGCTGTAGCCTGAAAACCACAGCTGGCAGCTTTACCGTGGTTGGGGATCCAATGTGGAGGTCCCCTCAGGCTCTTTTTTATAATTATTTTATAAATATTAATAATTACACAAAAAAAGTAGGGTCCCCTCCAAATTGGATCACCAGCCAAGGTAATGCGGACAGCTGTGGTCTGGTATTCTCAGGGTGGGAAGGTCCATAGTTATTGGGCCTTCACAGCCTAAAAATAGCAGGCCGCAGGCACCCCAGACGTGGCGCATCCACTAGATGCGCCAATCCTGGCGCTTCACCCCAGCTCATCCCGTGCCCTGGTGCAGTGGCAAACGGGGTAATAAATCGGGTTGATACTAGCTGTAAAGTCACCTGAGATCAAGCCCAGCAGTTTGTGATGTCATGGCGTCTATTAGATACCCAACATCATAAACTGTCAGTACTAACAAAAACAAAAAATCGACAAAAGAAATTTATTTGAAAAAACAGTCCCCAAAACATTTCCTCTTTCACCAATTTATTGTAAGAAAAAAATAAAGGGGTCCCACGACGACTCTGGACCGTCTAGAATATGGGGGGGAGACACTCAGGGAACGTATCCCCCATTTTCTAGGAGTGCGGACCCTTCATGTGAGGAGTGTGGGTGCAATGAATCTGCACTCACTCTCCCCGGGTCCACAGCAGCAGAGTCCATGTCGTAATGGTTGCTACCAAAGCTGCAATGCCCTGCTCATGAGGTAAGGGCATGCCTAATCAGGAGAACTACTGTAGAGGAAGCTCTGCTCACTGGTATATAGGTGCTCAGAGGTAATAATAGATAAAATTAGTGAGTAACCTCGGCACTCTAAATCTCCCAGACTAAGTCAGTAAGTCCCAATGGATAGTAATGCAAAATCACTCTTTATTGGTCCGTATTAAGAACATTTTTTTTTTCATAAGCATATATGTTTTTGTCCAAAACAAGTTACAATTGACGTTTCGGACTGAGCCTTCGTCAGATTGGACTTATCTGCATGTAATCATGAAAAATGACAATAATCAGTATCACATAAGAGTGAGAGAACAATAACATAAACTCGAACAATGTAGAGGTACAATTGGCATGCAGCAAAAAAATTGCAACACAGCAAGAAATGAAACACATGATACAAATGTCATAATACAGTACAAGGACAATATAGTAATGACAAATATGGGGTCAGAGTAGACTTAGACAGCTCTGGTACGAAAGAGATGTCAATCATAAAGTAACATGTGCAGTAGGTGTAGCGCTACAGTATGCATGGCAGAGCTAATGGGTACACCGACCATAGAAAAAGAACGGAGAAAAAGTAGAGAAAAAGTGGAGAAAAAGTGGAGAAAAAGTGGAGAATAAGTGGAGAATAAGTGGAGAATAAATGGAGAATAAGTGGAGAAAAAGTGGAGAATAAGTGGAGAAAAAGTGGAGAATAAATGGAGAAAAAATGGAGAAAAAGTGGAGAAAAAGTGGAGAATAAGTGGAGAAAAAGTGGAGAAAAAGTGGAGAAAAAGTGGAGAAAAAGTGGAGAAAAAGTGGAGAAAAAGTGGAGAAAAAGTGGAGAAAAAGTGGAGAATAAGTGGAGAATAAGTGGAGAAAAAGTGGAGAATAAGTGGAGAAAAAGTGGAGAAAAAGTGGAGAAAAAGTGGAGAAAAAGTGGAGAATAAGTGGAGAATAAGTGGAGAAAAAGTGGAGAATAAGTGGAGAATAAGTGGAGAATAAGTGGAGAATAAGTGGAGAAAAAGTGGAGAATAAGTGGAGAAAAAGTGGAGAAAAAGTGGAGAAAAAGTGGAGAAAAAAATGGAGAAAAAGTGGAGAAAAAGTGGAGAATAAATGGAGAAAAAGTGGAGAAAAAAATGGAGAATAAGTGGAGAAAAAGTGGAGAATAAGTGGAGAAAAAGTGGAGAAAAAGTGGAGAATAAATGGAGAAAAAGTGGAGAAAAAAATGGAGAATAAGTGGAGAAAAAGTGGAGAAAAAGTGGAGAAAAAGTGGAGAAAAAGTGGAGAAAAAGTGGAGAATAAATGGAGAAAAAGTGGAGAAAAAAATGGAGAATAAGTGGAGAAAAAGTGGAGAAAAAGTGGAGAAAAAGTGGAGAAAAAGTGGAGAAAAAGTGGAGAAAAAAATGGAGAAAAAGTGGAGAAAAAGTGTAGAATAAATGGAGAATAAATGGAGAAAAAGTGGAGAAAAAAATGGAGAAAAAGTAGAGAAAAAGTGGAGAAAAAGTGGAGAAAAAAATTGAGAAAAAGTGGAGAAAAAGTGGAGACTAAATGGAGAAAAAGTGGAGAAAAAAATGGAGAAAAAGTGGAGAAAAAGTGGAGACTAAATGGAGAAAAAGTGGAGAAAAAGTGGAGAAAAAGTGGAGAAAAAGTGGAGAAAAAAATGGAGAAAAAGTGGAGAATAAATGGAGAATAAGTGGAGAAAAAGTGGAGAATAAGTGGAGAATAAGTGGAGAAAAAGTGGAGAATAAGTGGAGAAAAAGTGGAGAAAAAGTGGAGAAAAAGTGTAGAAAAAAATGGAGAAAAAGTGGAGAAAAAAATGGAGAAAAAGTGGAGAAAAAGTGGAGAAAAAGTGGAGAAAAAAATGGAGAAAAAGTGGAGAAAAAGTGGAGAATAAATGGAGAAAAAGTGGAGAAAAAAATGGAGAATAAGTGGAGAAAAAGTGGAGAATAAGTGGAGAAAAAGTGGAGAAAAAGTGGAGAAAAAGTGGAGAAAAAGTGGAGAATAAATGGAGAAAAAGTGGAGAAAAAAATGGAGAAAAAGTGGAGAAAAAGTGGAGAATAAGTGGAGAAAAAGTGGAGAAAAAGTGGAGAAAAAGTGGAGAAAAAAATGGAGAAAAAGTGGAGAATAAGTGGAGAAAAAGTGGAGAAAAAGTGGAGAAAAAGTGGAGAATAAGTGGAGAAAAAGTGGAGAAAAAGTGGAGAAGAAGTGGAGAAAAAGTGGAGAAAAAAATGGAGAAAAAGTGGAGAAAAAGTGGAGAATAAATGGAGAAAAAGTGGAGAAAAAGTGGAGAAAAAGTGGAGAAAAAGCGGAGAAAAAAATGGAGAAAAAAATGGAGAAAAAGTGGAGAAAAAGTGGAGAAAAAGTGGAGAAAAAGTGGAGAAAAAAATGGAGAAAAAGTGGAGAAAAAGTGGAGAATAAGTGGAGAATAAGTGGAGAAAAAGTGGAGAATAAGTGGAGAAAAAGTGGAGAATAAGTGGAGAATAAGTGGAGAAAAAGTGGAGAAAAAGTGGAGAAAAAGTGGAGAAAAAGTGGAGAATAAGTGGAGAATAAGTGGAGAATAAGTGGAGAATAAGTGGAGAAAAAGTGGAGAATAAGTGGAGAATAAGTGGAGAATAAGTGGAGAATAAGTGGAGAAAAAGTGGAGAATAAGTGGAGAAAAAGTGGAGAAAAAGTGGAGAAAAAGTGGAGAAAAAAATGGAGAAAAAGTGGAGAAAAAGTGGAGAATAAATGGAGAAAAAGTGGAGAAAAAAATGGAGAATAAGTGGAGAAAAAGGGGAGAATAAGTGGAGAAAAAGTGGAGAAAAAGTGGAGAAAAAGTGGAGAATAAATGGAGAAAAAGTGGAGAAAAAAATGGAGAATAAGTGGAGAAAAAGTGGAGAAAAAGTGGAGAAAAAGTGGAGAAAAAGTGGAGAATAAATGGAGAAAAAGTGGAGAAAAAAATGGAGAATAAGTGGAGAAAAAGTGGAGAAAAAGTGGAGAAAAAGTGGAGAAAAAGTGGAGAAAAAGTGGAGAATAAATGGAGAAAAAGTGGAGAAAAAAATGGAGAATAAGTGGAGAAAAAGTGGAGAATAAGTGGAGAAAAAGTGGAGAAAAAGTGGAGAAAAAGTGGAGAAAAAGTGGAGAAAAAATGGAGAAAAAGTGGAGAAAAAGTGTAGAATAAATGGAGAATAAATGGAGAAAAAGTGGAGAAAAAAATGGAGAAAAAGTGGAGAAAAAGTGGAGAAAAAAATGGAGAAAAAGTGGAGAAAAAGTGGAGAATAAGTGGAGAAAAAGTGGAGAAAAAGTGGAGAAAAAGTGGAGAAAAAAATGGAGAAAAAGTGGAGAAAAAGTGGAGACTAAATGGAGAAAAAGTGGAGAAAAAGTGGAGAAAAAGTGGAGAAAAAGTGGAGAAAAAAATGGAGAAAAAGTGGAGAATAAATGGAGAATAAGTGGAGAAAAAGTGGAGAATAAGTGGAGAATAAGTGGAGAAAAAGTGGAGAAAAAAATGGAGAATAAGTGGAGAAAAAGTGGAGAATAAGTGGAGAAAAAGTGGAGAAAAAGTGGAGAAGAAGTGGAGAAAAAGTGGAGAAAAAAATGGAGAAAAAGTGGAGAAAAAGTGGAGAATAAATGGAGAAAAAGTGGAGAAAAAGTGGAGAAAAAGTGGAGAAAAAGCGGAGAAAAAAATGGAGAAAAAAAATTGAGAAAAAGTGGAGAAAAAGTGGAGAAAAAGTGGAGAAAAAGTGGAGAAAAAAATGGAGAAAAAGTGGAGAAAAAGTGGAGAATAAGTGGAGAATAAGTGGAGAAAAAGTGGAGAATAAGTGGAGAAAAAGTGGAGAAAAAGTGGAGAAAAAGTGGAGAAAAAAATGGAGAAAAAGTGGAGAAAAAGTGGAGAAAAAGTGGAGAAAAAGTGGAGAAAAAAATGGAGAAAAAGTGGAGAAAAAGTGGAGAATAAGTGGAGAAAAAGTGGAGAAAAAGTGGAGAAAAAGTGGAGAAAAAGTGGAGAATAAATGGAGAAAAAGTGGAGAAAAAATGGAGAATAAGTGGAGAAAAAGTGGAGAATAAGTGGAGAAAAAGTGGAGAAAAAGTGGAGAAAAAGTGGAGAAAAAGTGGAGAAAAAAATGGAGAAAAAGTGGAGAAAAAGTGGAGAATAAGTGGAGAAAAAGTGGAGAAAAAGTGGAGAAAAAGTGGAGAAAAAAATGGAGAAAAAGTGGAGAAAAAGTGGAGAATAAATGGAGAAAAAGTGGAGAAAAAGTGGAGAAAAAGTGGAGAAAAAGTGGAGAAAAAAATGGAGAAAAAAATGGAGAAAAAGTGGAGAAAAAGTGGAGAAAAAGTGGAGAAAAAGTGGAGAAAAAAATGGAGAAAAAGTGGAGAAAAAGTGGAGAATAAGTGGAGAATAAGTGGAGAAAAAGTGGAGAATAAGTGGAGAAAAAGTGGAGAAAAAGTGGAGAATAAGTGGAGAAAAAGTGGAGAATAAGTGGAGAAAAAGTGGAGAAAAAGTGGAGAAAAAGTGGAGAAAAAGTGGAGAAAAAGTGGAGAAAAAAATGGAGAAAAAGTGGAGAAAAAGTGGAGAAAAAGTGGAGAAAAAGTGGAGAAAAAAATGGAGAAAAAGTGGAGAAAAAGTGGAGAATAAATGGAGAAAAAGTGGAGAAAAAAATGGAGAATAAGTGGAGAAAAAGTGGAGAAAAAGTGGAGAAAAAGTGGAGAAAAAGTGGAGAAAAAATGGAGAATAAGTGGAGAAAAAGTGGAGAATAAAAGGAGAAAAAGTGGAGAAAAAGTGGAGAAAAAGTGGAGAAAAAGTGGAGAAAAAAATGGAGAAAAAGTGGAGAAAAAGTGGAGAATAAGTGGAGAAAAAATGGAGAAAAAGTGGAGAAAAAGTGGAGAAAAAGTGGAGAAAAAGTGGAGAAAAAAATGGAGAAAAAGTGGAGAAAAAGTGGAGAATAAGTGGAGAAAAAGTGGAGAAAAAGTGGAGAAAAAGTGGAGAAAAAGTGGAGAAAAAGTGGAGAATAAATGGAGAAAAAGTGGAGAAAAAAATGGAGAAAAAGTGGAGAAAAAGTGGAGAATAAGTGGAGAAAAAGTGGAGAAAAAGTGGAGAAAAAGTGGAGAAAAAAATGGAGAAAAAGTGGAGAATAAGTGGAGAAAAAGTGGAGAAAAAGTGGAGAAAAAGTGGAGAAAAAGTGGAGAATAAGTGGAGAAAAAGTGGAGAAAAAGTGGAGAAGAAGTGGAGAAAAAGTGGAGAAAAAATGGAGAAAAAGTGGAGAAAAAGTGGAGAATAAATGGAGAAAAAGTGGAGAAAAAGTGGAGAAAAAGTGGAGAAAAAGCGGAGAAAAAATGGAGAAAAAAATGGAGAAAAAGTGAGAAAAAGTGGAGAAAAAGTGGAGAAAAAGTGGAGAAAAAAATGGAGAAAAAAATGGAGAAAAAGTGGAGAAAAAGTGGAGAAAAGTGGAGAAAAAATGGAGAAAAAGTGGAGAAAAGTGGAGAATAAGTGGAGAATAAGTGGAGAAAAAGTGGAGAATAAGTGGAGAAAAAGTGGAGAAAAAGTGGAGAAAAAGTGGAGAAAAAGTGGAGAAAAAAATGGAGAAAAGTGGAGAAAAAGTGGAGAAAAAGTGGAGAAAAGTGGAGAAAAAATGGAGAAAAAGTGGAGAAAAAGTGGAGAATAAGTGGAGAAAAAGTGGAGAAAAAGTGGAGAAAAAGTGGAGAAAAAGTGGAGAATAAATGGAGAAAAAGTGGAGAAAAAAATGGAGAATAAGTGGAGAAAAAGTGGAGAACAAGTGGAGAAAAAGTGGAGAAAAATGGAGAAAAAGTGGAGAAAAAATGGAGAAAAGTGGAGAAAAAGTGGAGAATAAATGGAGAAAAAGTGGAGAAAAAGTGGAGAAAAAGTGGAGAAAAAATGGAGAAAAAGTGGAGAAAAAGTGGAGAATAAATGGAGAAAAAGTGGAGAAAAGTGGAGAAAAAGTGGAGAAAAAATGGAGAAAAAGTGGAGAAAAAGTGGAGAAAAAGTGGAGAATAAGTGGAGAATAAGTGGAGAAAAAGTGGAGAATAAGTGGAGAAAAAGTGGAGAAAAAGTGGAGAAAAAGTGGAGAAAAAGTGGAGAAAAAAATGGAGAAAAAGTGGAGAAAAAGTGGAGAAAAAGTGGAGAAAAAGTGGAGAAAAAATGGAGAAAAAGTGGAGAAAAAGTGGAGAATAAATGGAGAAAAAGTGGAGAAAAAAATGGAGAATAAGTGGAGAAAAAGTGGAGAAAAAGTGGAGAAAAAGTGGAGAAAAAGTGGAGAAAAAGTGGAGAAAAAGTGGAGAATAAATGGAGAAAAAGTGGAGAAAAAATGGAGAATAAGTGGAGAAAAGTGGAGAATAAGTGGAGAAAAAGTGGAGAAAAAGTGGAGAAGAAGTGGAGAAAAAGTGGAGAAAAAGTGGAGAAAAAATGGAGAAAAAGTGGAGAAAAAGTGGAGAATAAGTGGAGAAAAAGTGGAGAAAAAGTGTAGAAAAGTGGAGAAAAAAAATGGAGAAAAAGTGGAGAAAAAGTGGAGAATAATGGAGAAAAAGTGGAGAAAAAGTGGAGAAAAAGTGGAGAAAAAGTGGAGAAAAGTGGAGAAAAAAATGGAGAAAAAGTGGAGAAAAAGTGGAGAATAAATGGAGAAAAAGTGGAGAAAAAATGGAGAAAAAGTGGAGAAAAAGTGGAGAATAAGTGGAGAAAAAGTGGAGAAAAAGTGGAGAATAAGTGGAGAAAAAGTGGAGAATAAGTGGAGAATAAGTGGAGAAAAAGTGGAGAATAAGTGGAGAAAAAGTGGAGAAAAAGTGGAGAAAAAGTGGAGAAAAAGTGGAGAAAAAGTGGAGAAAAAAATGGAGAAAAAGTGGAGAAAAAGTGGAGAAAAAAATGGAGAAAAAGTGGAGAAAAAGTGGAGAATAAATGGAGAAAAAGTGGAGAAAAAAAATGGAGAATAAGTGGAGAAAAAGTGGAGAATAAGTGGAGAAAAAGTGGGAGAAAAAGTGGAGAAAAAGTGGAGAAAAAGTGGAGAAAAAGTGGAGAAAAAAATGGAGAATAAGTGGAGAAAAAGTGGAGAATAAGTGGAGAAAAAGTGGAGAAAAAGTGGAGAAAAAGTGGAGAAAAAGTGGAGAAAAAATGGAGAATAAGTGGAGAAAAAGTGGAGAATAAGTGGAGAAAAAGTGGAGAAAAAGTGGAGAAAAAGTGGAGAAAAAGTGGAGAAAAAATGGAGAAAAAGTGGAGAAAAAGTGGAGAATAAGTGGAGAAAAAGTGGAGAAAAAGTGGAGAAAAAGTGGAGAAAAAATGGAGAAAAGTGGAGAAAAGTGGAGAATAAATGGAGAAAAAGTGGAGAAAAAGTGGAGAAAAAGTGGAGAAAAAGTGGAGAAAAAATGGAGAAAAAAATGGAGAAAAAGTGGAGAAAAAGTGGAGAAAAAGTGGAGAAAAAGTGGAGAAAAAATGGAGAAAAAGTGGAGAAAAGTGGAGAATAAGTGGAGAATAAGTGGAGAAAAAGTGGAGAATAAGTGGAGAAAAAGTGGAGAAAAAGTGGAGAAAAAGTGGAGAAAAAGTGGAGAAAAAAATGGAGAAAAAGTGGAGAAAAGTGGAGAAAAAGTGGAGAAAAAGTGGAGAAAAAATGGAGAAAAGTGGAGAAAAGTGGAGAATAAATGGAGAAAAAGTGGAGAAAAAATGGAGAATAAGTGGAGAAAAGTGGAGAAAAAGTGGAGAAAAAGTGGAGAAAAAGTGGAGAAAAAGTGGAGAAAAAGTGGAGAAAAATTGGAGAATAAATGGAGAAAAGTGGAGAAAAAAATGGAGAATAAGTGGAGAAAAAGTGGAGAATAAGTGGAGAAAAAGTGGAGAAAAAGTGGAGAAGAAGTGGAGAAAAAGTGGAGAAAAGTGGAGAAAAAAATGGAGAAAAAGTGGAGAAAAAGTGGAGAATAAGTGGAGAAAAAGTGGAGAAAAAGTGTAGAAAAAGTGGAGAAAAAAAATGGAGAAAAAGTGGAGAAAAAGTGGAGAATAAATGGAGAAAAAGTGGAGAAAAAGTGGAGAAAAAGTGGAGAAAAGTGGAGAAAAAAATGGAGAAAAAGTGGAGAAAAAGTGGAGAATAAATGGAGAAAAAGTGGAGAAAAAAATGGAGAAAAAGTGGAGAAAAAGTGGAGAAAAAGTGGAGAATAAGTGGAGAAAAAGTGGAGAAAAAGTGGAGAATAAGTGGAGAAAAAGTGGAGAATAAGTGGAGAATAAGTGGAGAAAAAGTGGAGAATAAGTGGAGAAAAAGTGGAGAAAAAGTGGAGAAAAAGTGGAGAAAAAGTGGAGAAAAGTGGAGAAAAAATGGAGAAAAAGTGGAGAAAAGTGGAGAAAAAATGGAGAAAAAGTGGAGAAAAAGTGGAGAATAAATGGAGAAAAAGTGGAGAAAAAAATGGAGAATAAGTGGAGAAAAAGTGGAGAATAAGTGGAGAAAAAGTGGAGAAAAAGTGGAGAAAAAGTGGAGAAAAAGTGGAGGAAAAAGTGGAGAAAAAAATGGAGAATAAGTGGAGAAAAAGTGGAGAATAAGTGGAGAAAAAGTGGAGAAAAAGTGGAGAAAAAGTGGAGAAAAAGTGGAGAAAAAGTGGAGAATAAATGGAGAAAAGTGGAGAATAAGTGGAGAATAAGTGGAGAAAAAGTGGAGAAAAAGTGGAGAAAAAGTGGAGAAAAAATGGAGAAAAAGTGGAGAAAAAGTGGAGAATAAATGGAGAAAAAGTGGAGAAAAAGTGGAGAAAAAGTGGAGAAAAAGCGGAGAAAAAAATGGAGAAAAAAATTGAGAAAAAGTGGAGAAAAAGTGGAGAAAAAGTGGAGAAAAAGTGGAGAAAAAATGGAGAAAAAGTGGAGAAAAGTGGAGAATAAGTGGAGAATAAGTGGAGAAAAAGTGGAGAATAAGTGGAGAAAAGTGGAGAAAAAGTGGAGAAAAGTGGAGAAAAAATGGAGAAAAAGTGGAGAAAAAGTGGAGAAAAAGTGGAGAAAAGTGGAGAAAAAAATGGAGAAAAAGTGGAGAAAAAGTGGAGAATAAGTGGAGAAAAAGTGGAGAAAAGTGGAGAAAAAGTGGAGAAAAAGTGGAGAATAAATGGAGAAAAAGTGGAGAAAAATGGAGAATAAGTGGAGAAAAAGTGGAGAATAAGTGGAGAAAAAGTGGAGAAAAGTGGAGAAAAAGTGGAGAAAAAGTGGAGAAAAAATGGAGAAAAAGTGGAGAAAAAGTGGAGAATAAGTGGAGAAAAAGTGGAGAAAAAGTGGAGAAAAAGTGGAGAAAAAATGGAGAAAAAGTGGAGAAAAAGTGGAGAATAAATGGAGAAAAAGTGGAGAAAAGTGGAGAAAAAGTGGAGAAAAAGTGGAGAAAATTGGAGAAAAAGTGGAGAAAAAGTGGAGAAAAAAGTGGAGAAAAAGTGGAGAAAAGTGGAGAAAAAGTGGAGAAAAAAATGGAGAAAAAGTGGAGAAAAAGTGGAGAAAAGTGGAGAAAAAGTGGAGAAAAAGTGGAGAAAAAGTGGAGAAAAAGTGGAGAAAAAGTGGAGAAAAATGGAGAAAAAGTGGAGAAAAAGTGGAGAAAAAGTGGAGAAAAGTGGAGAAAAATGGAGAAAAAGTGGAGAAAAAGTGGAGAATAAATGGAGAAAAGTGGAGAAAAAATGGAGAATAAGTGGAGAAAAAGTGGAGAAAAAGTGGAGAATAAGTGGAGAAAAAGTGGAGAAAAAGTGGAGAAGAAGTGGAGAAAAAGTGGAGAAAAAGTGGAGAAAAAAATGGAGAAAAAGTGGAGAAAAAGTGGAGAATAAGTGGAGAAAAAGTGGAGAAAAAGTGTAGAAAAAGTGGAGAAAAAAAATGGAGAAAAAGTGGAGAAAAAGTGGAGAATAAATGGAGAAAAAGTGGAGAAAAAGTGGAGAAAAAGTGGAGAAAAAGTGGAGAAAAAAATGGAGAATAAGTGGAGAAAAGTGGAGAATAAGTGGAGAAAAAGTGGAGAAAAAGTGGAGAAAAAGTGGAGAATAAGTGGAGAAAAAGTGGAGAATAAGTGGAGAAAAAGTGGAGAAAAAGTGGAGAAAAAGTGGAGAAAAAGTGGAGAAAAAAATGGAGAATAAGTGGAGGAAAAGGGGAGAATAAGTGGAGAAAAAGTGGAGAAAAAGTGGAGAAAAAGTGGAGAAAAAGTGGAGAAAAAGTGGAGAATAAATGGAGAAAAAGTGGAGAATAAGTGGAGAATAAGTGGAGAAAAAGTGGAGAAAAAGTGGAGAAAAAGTGGAGAAAAAGTGGAGAAAAAATGGAGAAAAAGTGGAGAATAAGTGGAGAAAAAGTGGAGAAAAAGTGGAGAAAAAGTGGAGAAAAAAATGGAGAAAAAGTGGAGAAAAAGTGGAGAATAAATGGAGAAAAAGTGGAGTAAAAGTGGAGAAAAAGTGGAGAAAAAGTGGAGAAAAAATGGAGAAAAAGTGGAGAAAAGTGGAGAATAAATGGAGAAAAAGTGGAGAATAAGTGGAGAAAAAGTGGAGAAAAAATGGAGAAAAAGTGGAGAAAAAGTGGAGAATAAGTGGAGAAAAAGTGGAGAAAAGTGGAGAAAAGTGGAGAAAAAATGGAGAAAAAGTGGAGAAAAAGTGGAGAAAAAGTAAAGAAAAAATGGAGAAAAAGTGGAGAAAAAGTGGAGAATAAATGGAGAAAAAGTGGAGAAAAAGTGGAGAAAAAGTGGAGAAAAAGTGGAGAAAAATGGAGAAAAAAATGGAGAAAAAGTGGAGAAAAAGTGGAGAAAAAGTGGAGAAAAAGTGGAGAAAAAATGGAGAAAAAAATAGAGAAAAAGTGGAGAAAAAGTGGAGAAAAAATGGAGAAAAAGTGGAGAAAAAGTGGAGAATAAATGGAGAAAAAGTGGAGAAAAAATGGAGAATAAGTGGAGAAAAAGTGGAGAATAAGTGGAGAAAAAGTGGAGAAAAAGTGGAGAAAAGTGGAGAAAAGTGGAGAAAAAATGGAGAATAAGTGGAGAAAAAGTGGAGAATAAGTGGAGAAAAAGTGGAGAAAAAGTGGAGAAAAAGTGGAGAAAAAGTGGAGAAAAAAATGGAGAATAAGTGGAGAAAAAGTGGAGAATAAGTGGAGAAAAAGTGGAGAAAAAGTGGAGAAAAAGTGGAGAATAAATGGAGAAAAAGTGGAGAATAAGTGGAGAATAAGTGGAGAAAAAGTGGAGAAAAAGTGGAGAAAAAGTGGAGAAAAAGTGGAGAATAAGTGGAGAAAAAGTGGAGAAAAAGTGGAGAAAAAGTGGAGAAAAAGTGGAGAAAAAAATGGAGAAAAAGTGGAGAATAAGTGGAGAATAAGTGGAGAAAAAGTGGAGAAAAAGTGGAGAAAAAGTGGAGAAAAAGTGGAGAAAAAAATGGAGAATAAGTGGAGAAAAAGTGGAGAATAAGTGGAGAAAAAGTGGAGAAAAAGTGGAGAAAAAGTGGAGAAAAAGTGGAGAAAAAATGGAGAAAAAAATGGAGAAAAAGTGGAGAAAAAGTGGAGAAAAAGTGGAGAAAAAGTGGAGAAAAAAATGGAGAAAAAATGGAGAAAAAGTGGAGAAAAAGTGGAGAAAAAATGGAGAAAAAGTGGAGAAAAAGTGGAGAATAAATGGAGAAAAAGTGGAGAATAAGTGGAGAATAAGTGGAGAAAAAGTGGAGAAAAAGTGGAGAAAAAGTGGAGAAAAAGTGGAGAAAAAAATGGAGAATAAGTGGAGAAAAAGTGGAGAATAAGTGGAGAAAAAGTGGAGAAAAAGTGGAGAAAAAGTGGAGAAAAAGTGGAGAAAAAGTGGAGAATAAATGGAGAAAAAGTGGAGAATAAGTGGAGAATAAGTGGAGAAAAAGTGGAGAAAAAGTGGAGAAAAAGTGGAGAAAAAAATGGAGAAAAAGTGGAGAATAAGTGGAGAAAAAGTGGAGAAAAAGTGGAGAAAAAGTGGAGAAAAAATGGAGAAAAAGTGGAGAAAAAGTGGAGAATAAATGGAGAAAAAGTGGAGTAAAAGTGGAGAAAAGTGGAGAAAAAGTGGAGAAAAAGTGGAGAAAAAAATGGAGAAAAAGTGGAGAAAAAGTGGAGAAAAGTAAAGAAAAAATGGAGAAAAAGTGGAGAAAAAGTGGAGAATAAATGGAGAAAAAGTGGAGAAAAAGTGGAGAAAAAGTGGAGAAAAAGTGGAGAAAAAAATGGAGAAAAAAATGGAGAAAAAGTGGAGAAAAAGTGGAGAAAAAGTGGAGAAAAAGTGGAGAAAAAAATGGAGAAAAAGTGGAATAAAAGTGGAGAATAAGTGGAGAAAAAGTGGAGAATAAGTGGAGAAAAAGTGGAGAAAAAGTGGAGAAAAAGTGGAGAAAAAGTGTAGAAAAAAATGGAGAAAAAGTGGAGAAAAGTGGAGAAAAGTGGAGAAAAAGTGGAGAAAAAATGGAGAAAAAGTGGAGAAAAAGTGGAGAATAAATGGAGAAAAAGTGGAGAAAAAATGGAGAATAAGTGGAGAAAAAGTGGAGAATAAGTGGAGAAAAAGTGGAGAAAAGTGGAGAAAAAGTGGAGAAAAGTGGAGAAAAAGTGGAGAATAATGGAGAAAAAGTGGAGAAAAAAATGGAGAATAAGTGGAGAAAAAGTGGAGAATAAGTGGAGAAAAAGTGGAGAAAAAGTGGAGAAGAAGTGGAGAAAAAGTGGAGAAAAAGTGGAGAAAAAATGGAGAAAAAGTGGAGAAAAAGTGGAGAATAAGTGGAGAAAAAGTGGAGAAAAAGTGTAGAAAAAGTGGAGAAAAAAAATGGAGAAAAAGTGGAGAAAAAGTGGAGAATAAATGGAGAAAAAGTGGAGAAAAAGTGGAGAAAAAGTGGAGAAAAAGCGAGAGAAAAAATGGAGAAAAAAATGGAGAAAAAGTGGAGAAAAAGTGGAGAAAAAGTGGAGAAAAAGTGGAGAAAAAAATGGAGAAAAAGTGGAGAAAAAGTGGAGAATAAGTGGAGAATAAGTGGAGAAAAAGTGGAGAATAAGTGGAGAAAAAGTGGAGAATAAGTGGAGAATAAGTGGAGAAAAAGTGGAGAATAAGTGGAGAAAAAGTGGAGAAAAAGTGGAGAAAAAGTGGAGAAAAGTGGAGAAAAAATGGAGAAAAAGTGGAGAAAAAGTGGAGAATAAGTGGAGAAAAAGTGGAGAAAAAGTGGAGAAAAAGTGGAGAAAAAAATGGAGAAAAAGTGGAGAAAAAGTGGAGAATAAATGGAGAAAAAGTGGAGAAAAAGTGGAGAAAAGTGGAGAAAAAGTGGAGAAAAAATGGAGAAAAAATGGAGAAAAAGTGGAGAAAAAGTGGAGAAAAAGTGGAGAAAAGTGGAGAAAAAATGGAGAAAAAGTGGAGAAAAAGTGGAGAATAAGTGGAGAATAAGTGGAGAAAAAGTGGAGAATAAGTGGAGAAAAAGTGGAGAAAAAGTGGAGAAAAAGTGGAGAAAAAGTGGAGAAAAAATGGAGAAAAAGTGGAGAAAAAGTGGAGAAAAAGTGGAGAAAAAAATGGAGAAAAAGTGGAGAAAAAGTGGAGAATAAATGGAGAAAAAGTGGAGAAAAAATGGAGAATAAGTGGAGAAAAAGTGGAGAAAAAGTGGAGAAAAGTGGAGAAAAAGTGGAGAAAAAGTGGAGAAAAATTGGAGAATAAATGGAGAAAAGTGGAGGAAAAAATGGAGAATAAGTGGAGAAAAAGTGGAGAATAAGTGGAGAAAAAGTGGAGAAAAAGTGGAGAAAAAGTGGAGAAAAAGTGGAGAAAAAGTGGAGAAAAAAATGGAGAATAAGTGGAGAAAAAGTGGAGAATAAGTGGAGAAAAAGTGGAGAAAAAGTGGAGAAAAAGTGGAGAATAAATGGAGAAAAAGTGGAGAATAAGTGGAGAATAAGTGGAGAAAAAGTGGAGAAAAAGTGGAGAAAAAGTGGAGAAAAAGTGGAGAATAAGTGGAGAAAAAGTGGAGAAAAAGTGGAGAAAAAGTGGAGAAAAAAATGGAGAAAAAGTGGAGAATAAGTGGAGAATAAGTGGAGAAAAAGTGGAGAAAAAGTGGAGAAAAAGTGGAGAAAAAGTGGAGAAAAAAATGGAGAATAAGTGGAGAAAAAGTGGAGAATAAGTGGAGAAAAAGTGGAGAAAAAGTGGAGAAAAAGTGGAGAAAAAGTGGAGAAAAAAATGGAGAAAAAAATGGAGAAAAAGTGGAGAAAAAGTGGAGAAAAAGTGGAGAAAAAGTGGAGAAAAAAATGGAGAAAAAAATGGAGAAAAAGTGGAGAAAAAGTGGAGAAAAAATGGAGAAAAAGTGGAGAAAAAGTGGAGAATAAATGGAGAAAAAGTGGAGAATAAGTGGAGAATAAGTGGAGAAAAAGTGGAGAAAAAGTGGAGAAAAAGTGGAGAAAAAGTGGAGAAAAAAATGGAGAATAAGTGGAGAAAAGTGGAGAATAAGTGGAGAAAAAGTGGAGAAAAAGTGGAGAAAAAGTGGAGAAAAAGTGGAGAAAAAGTGGAGAATAAATGGAGAAAAAGTGGAGAATAAGTGGAGAATAAGTGGAGAAAAAGTGGAGAAAAAGTGGAGAAAAAGTGGAGAAAAAGTGGAGAAAAAAATGGAGAAAAAGTGGAGAATAAGTGGAGAAAAAGTGGAGAAAAAGTGGAGAAAAAGTGGAGAAAAAATGGAGAAAAAGTGGAGAAAAAGTGGAGAATAAATGGAGAAAAGTGGAGTAAAAGTGGAGAAAAAGTGGAGAAAAAGTGGAGAAAAAGTGGAGAAAAAATGGAGAAAAAGTGGAGAAAAAGTGGAGAAAAAGTAAAGAAAAAATGGAGAAAAAGTGGAGAAAAAGTGGAGAATAAATGGAGAAAAAGTGGAGAAAAAGTGGAGAAAAAGTGGAGAAAAAGTGGAGAAAAAATGGAGAAAAAAATGGAGAAAAAGTGGAGAAAAAGTGGAGAAAAAGTGGAGAAAAAGTGGAGAAAAAAATGGAGAAAAAGTGGAATAAAAGTGGAGAATAAGTGGAGAATAAGTGGAGAAAAGTGGAGAATAAGTGGAGAAAAAGTGGAGAAAAAGTGGAGAAAAGTGGAGAAAAGTGTAGAAAAAATGGAGAAAAAGTGGAGAAAAAGTGGAGAAAAAGTGGAGAAAAAGTGGAGAAAAAATGGAGAAAAAGTGGAGAAAAAGTGGAGAATAAATGGAGAAAAGTGGAGAAAAAATGGAGAATAAGTGGAGAAAAAGTGGAGAATAAGTGGAGAAAAAGTGGAGAAAAAGTGGAGAAAAAGTGGAGAAAAAGTGGAGAAAAGTGGAGAATAAATGGAGAAAAAGTGGAGAAAAAAATGGAGAATAAGTGGAGAAAAAGTGGAGAATAAGTGGAGAAAAAGTGGAGAAAAAGTGGAGAAGAAGTGGAGAAAAAGTGGAGAAAAAGTGGAGAAAAAAATGGAGAAAAAGTGGAGAAAAAGTGGAGAATAAGTGGAGAAAAAGTGGAGAAAAAGTGTAGAAAAGTGGAGAAAAAAATGGAGAAAAGTGGAGAAAAAGTGGAGAATAAATGGAGAAAAAGTGGAGAAAAAGTGGAGAAAAGTGGAGAAAAAGCGGAGAAAAAAATGGAGAAAAAAATGGAGAAAAAGTGGAGAAAAAGTGGAGAAAAAGTGGAGAAAAAGTGGAGAAAAAAAATGGAGAAAAAGTGGAGAAAAAGTGGAGAATAAGTGGAGAATAAGTGGAGAAAAAGTGGAGAATAAGTGGAGAAAAAGTGGAGAATAAGTGGAGAATAAGTGGAGAAAAAGTGGAGAATAAGTGGAGAAAAAGTGGAGAAAAAGTGGAGAAAAAGTGGAGAAAAGTGGAGAAAAAAATGGAGAAAAAGTGGAGAAAAAGTGGAGAATAAGTGGAGAAAAAGTGGAGAAAAAGTGGAGAAAAAGTGGAGAAAAAAATGGAGAAAAAGTGGAGAAAAAGTGGAGAATAAATGGAGAAAAAGTGGAGAAAAAGTGGAGAAAAAGTGGAGAAAAAGTGGAGAAAAATGGAGAAAAAATGGAGAAAAGTGGAGAAAAAGTGGAGAAAAAGTGGAGAAAAAGTGGAGAAAAAATGGAGAAAAAGTGGAGAAAAAGTGGAGAATAAGTGGAGAATAAGTGGAGAAAAGTGGAGAATAAGTGGAGAAAAAGTGGAGAAAAAGTGGAGAAAAAGTGGAGAAAAAGTGGAGAAAAAAATGGAGAAAAGTGGAGAAAAGTGGAGAAAAAGTGGAGAAAAAGTGGAGAAAAAAATGGAGAAAAAGTGGAGAAAAAGTGGAGAATAAATGGAGAAAAAGTGGAGAAAAAAATGGAGAATAAGAGGAGAAAAGTGGAGAAAAAGGAGAAAAGTGGAGAAAAAGTGGAGAAAAATTGGAGAATAAATGGAGAAAAGTGGAGAAAAAAATGGAGAATAAGTGGAGAAAAAGTGGAGAATAAGTGGAGAAAAAGTGGAGAAAAAGTGGAGAAGAAGTGGAGAAAAAGTGGAGAAAAAGTGGAGAAAAAAATGGAGAAAAAGTGGAGAAAAAGTGGAGAATAAGTGGAGAAAAGTGGAGAAAAAGTGTAGAAAAAGTGGAGAAAAAAATGGAGAAAAGTGGAGAAAAAGTGGAGAATAAATGGAGAAAAAGTGGAGAAAAAGTGGAGAAAAAGTGGAGAAAAAGTGGAGAAAAAATGGAGAAAAAGTGGAGAAAAAGTGGAGAATAAATGGAGAAAAGTGGAGAAAAAATGGAGAAAAGTGGAGAAAAGTGGAGAAAAAGTGGAGAATAAGTGGAGAAAAAGTGGAGAAAAAGTGGAGAATAAGTGGAGAAAAAGTGGAGAATAAGTGGAGATAAGTGGAGAAAAAGTGGAGAATAAGTGGAGAAAAAGTGGAGAAACAAGTGGAGAAAAAGTGGAGAAAAAGTGGAGAAAAAGTGGAGAAAAAATGGAGAAAAAGTGGAGAAAAAGTGGAGAAAAAATGGAGAAAAGTGGAGAAAAGTGGAGAATAAATGGAGAAAAAGTGGAGAAAAAATGGAGAATAAGTGGAGAAAAAGTGGAGAATAAGTGGAGAAAAGTGGAGAAAAAGTGGAGAAAAAGTGGAGAAAAAGTGGAGAAAAAATGGAGAATAAGTGGAGAAAAAGTGGAGAATAAGTGGAGAAAAAGTGGAGAAAAAGTGGAGAAAAAGTGGAGAAAAAGTGGAGAAAAGTGGAGAATAAATGGAGAAAAAGTGGAGAATAAGTGGAGAATAAGTGGAGAAAAAGTGGAGAAAAAGTGGAGAAAAAGTGGAGAAAAAGTGGAGAAAAAATGGAGAAAAAGTGGAGAATAAGTGGAGAAAAAGTGGAGAAAAAGTGGAGAAAAAGTGGAGAAAAAATGGAGAAAAAGTGGAGAAAAAGTGGAGAATAAATGGAGAAAAAGTGGAGTAAAAGTGGAGAAAAAGTGGAGAAAAAGTGGAGAAAAAGTGGAGAAAAAATGGAGAAAAAGTGGAGAAAAAGTGGAGAATAAATGGAGAAAAAGTGGAGAATAAGTGGAGAAAAAGTGGAGAAAAAATGGAGAAAAAGTGGAGAAAAAGTGGAGAATAAGTGGAGAAAAAGTGGAGAAAAAGTGGAGAAAAAGTGGAGAAAAAATGGAGAAAAGTGGAGAAAAGTGGAGAAAAAGTAAAGAAAAAAATGGAGAAAAAGTGGAGAAAAAGTGGAGAATAAATGGAGAAAAAGTGGAGAAAAAGTGGAGAAAAAGTGGAGAAAAAGTGGAGAAAAAAATGGAGAAAAAAATGGAGAAAAAGTGGAGAAAAAGTGGAGAAAAAGTGGAGAAAAAGTGGAGAAAAAATGGAGAAAAAAATGGAGAAAAAGTGGAGAAAAAGTGGAGAAAAAATGGAGAAAAGTGGAGAAAAAGTGGAGAATAAATGGAGAAAAGTGGAGAAAAAAATGGAGAATAAGTGGAGAAAAAAGTGGAGACTAAGTGGAGAAAAAGTGGAGAAAAAGTGGAGAAAAGTGGAGAAAAAGTGGGAGAAAAAATGGAGAATAAGTGGAGAAAAAGTGGAGAATAAGTGGAGAAAAGTGGAGAAAAAGTGGAGAAAAAGTGGAGAAAAAGTGGAGAAAAAGTGGAGAAAAATGGATGAAAACGTGGAGAAAAGTGAGAAAGTGGAGAAAAGTGGAGAAAAGTGGAGAATAAATGGAGAAAAAGTGGAGAATAAGTGGAGAATAAGTGGAGAAAAAGTGGAGAAAAAGTGAGAAAAAGTGGAGAAAAAAGTGGAGAGAAAAAATGGAGAATAGTGGAGAAAAAGTGGAGAATAAGTGGAGAAAAAGTGGAGAAAAGTGGAGAAAAGTGGAGAAAAAGTGGAGAAAAAGTGGAGAAAAAAATGGAGAAAAAAAATGGGAGAAAAAGTGGAGAAAAAGTGGAGAAAAAGTGGAGAAAAAATGGAGAAAAAAATGGAGAAAAAGTGGAGAAAAAAGTGGAGAAAAAAATGGAGAAAAAGTGGA